>NC_057799.1:287869468-288036391 GCF_018294505.1 Triticum aestivum
GGGGCGCGCCTTTTAAGAGGGGGGCGAGGAGGAGGCGTGGGGAAGGGGGCAGAGGAGTCCGAGGCGGGGATGGCGGCCATGGCGGCGCGGCGGCGTGCGGGAGGCGGAGTCCCGCCCGGGAGGTCGGGGACGCGCGGGCGTCGGGCTGGGCCGTGGCCTGGCTGGGTGCTGGGCCGGCCCAGTTCGGCGGAGGGTTTTTTTTTAACAGAGAAACAAAAATAATAAAAACAAAAGAAAATAAAATATTATATAGGCATATAATATATCAAAATTTTCAGAAAAAGATTTCCTACAACGTGGACATTTTTGTAAAGTCAAATAAAATCCGCACAAATTTTAATAAATCAAATAGTGCTACTGCCTTAATAAAATCCAATAAAAATCATTTTAAAATACCAAAATGATTTCAAATTTATTTTTCTCCAATTTTCTGATGTAGGGAATCATGTTACCCTATTTTCTGTATATTTTGTTTTTGGAGAAAAATAATTTGAATAAAACTCAAATAACTCCAATATTGAAAATAATTTCAATGGGACTTTGATTTTTAATCCTTTGAAACTCCCAACTCATATTTCATTTGTTTTGAAGAAGTCATTTTATCTTCTCTCGTGAAAATCATTGAGTTGCATAAAGTTTCAGAATTGGAAAATATTTTCAAATGATATTCAAATATTTTTAACACCCCCTTTCATTTAAATAAACGGGAGAAGTCGTGTCATCTTCTCTCCAGGGTTTTGTGGTGAAAAGAATTTGAATTCATGGAGATCATAAAAGCAAAATGAAAGTTTGGGAAAGTCCTTTTATTCCCTCTCATTTAACTTTCAAAAGATTTCGAATTCCACTCACTTTCAGTCAATCAATCAAACAATCAATCCAATCTATCTGTTTATTATAACATTCCAAAATTTAGAATTTTGGGATGTTACACTCCGTATCTGATCGTTTGCGGGTACGTAGGTATATATAGGAGGAAGGAGTACGTCGGTGGAGCAACATGGGGCCCATGAGGGTGGAGGGCGCGCCCCCCTACCTCGTGGCTTCCTGGTAGCTTTCTTGACGTAGGGTCCAAGTCTCCTGGATCATGTTCGTTCTGAAAATCATGTTCCCGAAGGTTTCATTCCGTTTGGACTCCGTTTGATATTCTTTTTCTGCGAAACTCTGAAATAGGCAAAAAACAGCAATTCTTGGCTGGGCCTCCGGTTAATAGGTTAGTCCCAAAAATAATATAAAAGTGAATAATAAAGCCCAATAATGTCCAAAACAGAAGATAATATAGCATGGAGCAATCAAAAATTATAGATACGTTGGAGACGTATCATCCACCGACGCACTTCTTCCTCCTATATGTACCTACGTACCCCCAAACTACCAGATATGGAGCCAAAAACCTAATTCCACCGCCGCAACCTTCTGTACCCGTGAGATCCCCTCTTGGGGCCTTTTTCGGAGCTCCGCCGGAGGGGGCATCGATCATGGAGGGCTTCTACATCAACACCATAGCCTCTTCGATGATGTGTGAGTAGTTTAGCTTAGACCTTCGGGTCCATAGTTATTAGCTAGATGGCTTCTTCTCTCTTTTTGGATCTCAATACAATGTTCTCCCCCTCTCTTGTGGAGATCTATTCGATGTAATCTTCTTTTGCGGTGTGTTTGTTGAGACCGATGAATTGTGGGTTTATGATCAAGTTTATCTATGAACAATATTTGAATCTTCTCTAAATTCTTTTATGTATGATTGGTTATCTTTGCAAGTCTCTTCGAATTATCAGTTTGGTTTGGCCTACTAGATTGATCTTTCTTTCAATGGGAGAAGTGCTTAGCTTTGGGTTCAATCTTGCGGTGTCCTTTCCCAGTGACAGTAGGGGCAGCAAGGCACGTATTGTATTGTTGCCATCGAGGATAACAAGATGGTGTTTATATCATATTGCATGAGTGTATCCCTCTACATCATGTCATCTTACTTAAAGCGTTACTTTGTTCTTATGAACTTAATACTCTAGATGCATGCTGGATAGCGGTCGATGTGTGGAGTAATAGTAGTAGATGCAGGCAGGAGTCGGTCTACTTGTCTCGGATGTGATGCCTATATACATGATCATACGTAGATATTCTCATAACTATGCTCAATTCTGTCAATTGCTCAACAGTAATTTGTTCACCCACCGTAATACTTATGCTCTCGAGAGAAGCCACTAGTGAAACCTATGGCCCCCGGGTCTATTTTCCATCATATTAATCTCCCGTCAACAAGTTATTTCTAGCGTCGTCTTTATTTTGCTTTCTTTACTTTGCATCTTTATCATAAAAATACCAAAAATATTATCTTATCATATCTACCATATCTCACTCTCGTAAGTGACCGTGAAGGGATTGGCAACCCCTTTATTGTGTTGGTTGCGAGGATTTATTTGTTTGTGTAGGTGCGAGGGACTCGTGCGTGGCCTCCTACTAGATTGATACCTTGGTTCTCAAAAACTGAGGGAAATACTTACGCTACTTTGCTCCATCACCCTTTCCTCTTCAAGGGAAAACCAACGCACTCAAGAGGTAGCAAGAAGGATTTCTGGCGCCGTTGCCGGGGAGTCTACGCAAGAGTCAACATACCAAGTACCCATCACAAACCATTATCTCCCGCATTACATTATCTGCCATTTGCCTCTCGTTTTCCTCTCCCCCACTTCACCCTTGCCGTTTTATTCGCCCTCTCTTTTCCGTTCGCTTTTTTCTCGCTTGCTTCTTGTTTGCTCGTGTGTTCGATTGCTTGCTTGTCACGATGGCTCAAGATAATACTAAATTGTGTGACTTTACCAATACCAACAATAATGATTTTCTTAGCACTCCGATTGCTCCTCTTACCGATACTGAATCTTGTGAAATCAATGCTGCTTTGTTGAATCTTGTCATGAAAGATCAATTCGCCGGCCTTCCTAGTGAAGATGCTGCTACCCATCTAAATAGCTTCGTTGATTTGTTTGATATGCAAAAGAAGAAAGATGTGGATAATGATATTGTTAAATTGAAGCTATTTCCTTTTTCTCTTAGAGATCGTGCTAAAGCTTGGTTTTCATCTTTGCCTAAAAATAGTATTGATTCTTGGAATAAGTGCAAAGATGCTTTTATCTCTAAGTATTTTCCTCCCGCTAAGATCATCTCTCTTAGAAACGATATTATGAATTTTAAGCAACTTGATCATGAACATGTTGCACAAGCTTGGGAGAGGATGAAATTAATGATACGTAATTGTCCTACACATGGTTTGAATTTGTGGATGATCATACAAAATTTTTATGCCGGATTGAATTTTGCTTCTAGAAATCTTTTAGATTCGGCCGCGGGAGGCACTTTATGGAAATCACTTTAGGAGAAGCTACTAAACTCCTAGATAATATTATGGTTAATTATTCTCAATGGCACACTGAAAGATGTACTAATAAAAAAGTGCATGCGCTAGAAGAAATTAATGTTTTGAGTGGAAAGATGGATGAACTTATGAAATTATTTGCTAGTAAAAATGTTTTTTCTGATCCTAATGGCATGCCTTTGTCTACTTTGATTGAGAATAATAATGAATCTATGGATGTGAATTTTGTTGGTAGGAATAATTTGGTAACAACGCGTATAGAGGAAACTTTAATCCTAGGCCATACCCTAGTAACTCCTCCAATAATTATGGTAATTCCTACAACAATTCTTATGGAAATTTTAATAAGATGCCTTTTGAATTTGGGACTAGTGTTAAAGAATTTATGAATTCACAAAAGAATTTCAATGCTTTGCTTGAAGAAAAATTGCTTAAAGTTGATGAATTGGCCAGGAACGTTGATAGAATTTCTCTTGATGTTGATTCTTTGAAACTTAGATCTATTCCACCTAAGCATGATCTCAATGAGTCTCTCAAAGCCATGAGAATTTCCATTGACGAGTGCAAAGAAAGAACCACTAGGATGCGTGCTAAGAAAGATTGCTTTGTGAAAGCATGTTCTTCTAATTTTTATAAAAATAAAGATGAAGATCTAAAAGTTATTGATGTGTCCCCTATTAAATCTTTGTTTTTGCCATATGAATCTTGATAATGATGGGACTGAATATGATCCACCTTTACCTAGAAGGCGTTCCAAAAATTCGGAGTCTTTAGATCTTGATGCAAAAATTGGTAAAAGTGTGATTGAAGAGATCAAAACTCTAGATATTAATGAACACTATTTTGGATTTCAAGGAATTTAATTATGATAATTGCTCTTTGATAGATTGTATTTCCTTGTTGCAATCCGTGCTAAATTCTCCACATGCTTATAGCCAACATAAAGCTTTTACTAAACATATCGTTGATGCTTTGATGCAATCTTATGAAGAAGAACTTGAGTTGGAAGTTTCTATCCTTAGAAAACTTTATGATGTGTGGGGACCTACTATGAAAATTAAAATTAAAGATCATGAGTGCTATGCTTTATGTGATTTGGGTGCTAGTGTTTCCACGATCCCAAAAACTTTGTGCGATTTGCTAGGTTTCCGTGATTTTGATGATTGCTCTTTAAACTTGCACCTTACGGATTCCACCATTAAGAAACCTATGGGAAGAATTAATGATGTTCTTATTATTGCAAATAGGAATTATGTGCCCGTAGATTTTATTGTCCTTGATATAGATTGCAATCCTTCATGTCCTATTATTCTTGGTAGACCTTTCCTTAGAACGATTGGTGCAATTATTGATATGAAGGAAGGAAATATTAGATTCCAATTTCCGTTAAGGAAAGGCATGGAACACTTTCCTAGAAAGAAAATAAAATTACCATATGAATCTATCATAAGAGCCACTTATGGATTGCCTACCAAAGATGGCAATACCTAGATATATCCTTGCTATTATGCCTAGCTAGGGTCGTTAAACGATAGCGCTTGTTGGGAGGCAACCCAATTTTATTTTTAGTTTTTTGCTTTTTGCTTCTGTTTAGGAATAAATATTTGATCTAGCCTCTGGTTAGATTTGCTTTTATGTTTTAATTAGTGTTTGTGCCAAGTTTAACCTATAGGATCTTCTTGGATGATAGTTATTTGATCTTGCTGAAAATTGCAGAAACTTTCTGTTCACGAACATAATTGTTAAAAATCACCAGAACGTGATAAAATATTGATTACAATTGCTGCTGATCAATAAACAAATTGTCTAGGTCTTCCTATTTTGGCTGAATTTTTGGAGTTCCAGAAGTTTGCGTTAGTTACAGATTACTACAGACTGTTCTGTTTTTGACAGATTCTGTTTTTCGTGTGTTGTTTGCTTATTTTGATGAATCTATGGCTAGTAAAATAGTTTATAAACCATATATAAGTTGGAATAAAGTGGTTTTAACACCAATATAAATAAATAATGAGTTTATTACAGTACCTTGAAGTGGTGTTTTGTTTTCTTTCGCTAACGGAGCTCACGAGATTTTCTGTTAAGTTTTGTGTTGTGAAGTTTTCAAGTTTTGGGTAAAAGATTTGATGGATTATGGAACAAGGAGTGGCAAGAGCCTAAGCTTGGGGATGCCCATGGTACCCCAAGATAATCTAAGGACACCAAAAAGCCAAAGCTTGGGGATGCCCGGGAAGGCATCCCCTCTTTCGTATACTTCCATCGGTAACTTTACTTGGAGCTATATTTTTATTCACCACATGATATGTGTTTTGCTTGGAGCGTCTTGTATGATTTGAGTCTTTGTTTGTTAGTTTGCCACAATCATCCTTGCTGTACACACCTTCTGAGAGAGACACACATGATTCGGAAATTGTTAGAATACTCTATGTGCTTCACTTATATCTTTTGAGTTATATAGTTTTTGCTCTAGTGCTTCACTTATATCTTTTAGAGCACGGTGATGGTTTTGTTTTATAGAAACTATTGTTCTCTCATGCTTCACTTAGATTATTTTGAGAGTCCTACAAAACAGCATGGTAATTTGCTTTAATTATGATAGGCATTCAAGATTAGTAAAAAAAAATCTTATGAGTGTGTTGAATACTATGAGAAGTTAGATGCTTGATAATTGTTTTGAGATATGGAGATGATGATATTAGAGTCATGCTAGTCTAGTAGTTGTGAATTTGAGAAATACTTGTGTTAAAGTTATGATTCCCGTAGCATGCACGTATGGTGAACCGTTATGTGATGAAGTCGGAGCATGATTTATTTATTGATTGTCTTCCTTATGAGTGGCGGTCGGGGACGAGCGATGGTCTTTTCCTACCAATCTATCCCCCTAGGAGCATGCGCATAATACTTTGCTTTGATAACTAATAGATTTTTGCAACAAGTTTATGAGTTCTTTATGACTAATGTTGAGTCCATGGATTATACGCACTTTTCTTCCTTCCTTCCACCATTGCTAGCCTCTCTAAGACCGCGCACTTTTCGCCGGTATCATACACCCACCATATACCTTCTTTAAAACAGCCACCATACCTACCTATCATGGCATTTCCATAGCCATTCCGAGATATATTGCCATGCAACTTACCACCGTTCCGTTTACTATGACACGCTCCATCATTGTCATATTGCTTAGCATGATCATGTAGTTGACATCGTATTTGTGGCAAAGCCACCGTTCATAATTCTTTCATACATGTCACTCTTGATTCATTGCATATCCCGGTACACCACCGGAGGCATTCACATAGAGTCATATTTTGTTCTAAGTATTGAGTTGTAATTGTTGAGTTGTAAGTAAATAAAAGTGTGATGATCATCATTTTTTAGAGCATTGTCCCAAGTGAGGAAAGGATGATGGAGACTATGATTCCCCCACAAGTCGGGATGAGACTCCGGACTAAATAAAAAAAAGAGGCCATAAAAAAGGCCCAAATAAAAAAATGAGAGAAAAAGAGAGAAGGGACAATGTTACTATCCTTTTACCACACTTGTGCTTCAAAGTAGCACCATGATCTTCATGATAGAGAGTCTCCTATGATATCGCTTTCATATACTTGTGGGAAATTTTCATTATAGAACTTGGCTTGTATATTCCAATGATGGGCTTCCTCAAAATGCCCTAGGTCTTCGTGAGCAAGCGAGTTGGATGCACACCCACTCAGTTCCTTTTGTTGAGCTTTCATATACTTATAGCTCTAGTGCATCCGTTGCATGGCAATCCCTACTCACTCACATTGATATCTATTAATGGGTGTCTCCATAGCCCATTGATATGCCTAGTTGATGTGAGACTATCTTCTCCTTTTTGTCTTCTCCACAACCACCATTCTATTCCACATATAGTGCTATGTCCATGGCTCATGCTCATGTATTGCGTGAAGATTGAAAAAGTTTGAGAACATCAAAAGTATGAAACAATTGCTTGGCTTGTCATCGGGGTTGTGCATGATTTAAATACTTTGTGTGGTGAAGATAGAGCATAGCCAGACTATATGATTTTGTAGGGATAACTTTCTTTGGCCATGTTATTTTGAGAAGACATAATTGCTTAGTTAGTATGCTTGAAGTATTATTATTTTTATGTCAATATAAAACTTTTGTCTTGAATCTTTCGGATCTGAATATTCATACCATAATTAAGAGAATTACATTGAAATCATGCCAAGTAGCATTCCACATCAAAAATTCTGTTTTTATCATTTACCTACTCGAGGACGAGCAGGAATTAAGCTTGGGGATGCTTGATACGTCTCCAACGTATCTATAATTTTTTATTGTTCCATGTTATATTATATTCTGTTTTGGACATTAATGGGCTTTATTATGCACTTTTATATTATTTTTGGGACTAACCTATTAACCGGAGGCCCAGCCCAGAATTGTTGTTTTTTGCCTATTTCAGAGTTTCGCAGAAGAAGAATATCAAACGGAGTCCAAACGGAATGAAACCTTCGGGAACGTGATTTTCGGAACGAACGTGATCCAGAGGACTTGGACCCTACGTCAAGACATCAACCAGGAAGGCACGAGGTAGGGGGGCGCGCCCTCCACCCTCGTGGGCCCCATGTTGCTCCACCGACGTATTTCTTCCTCCTATATATACCTACGTACCGCCCCAAACTACCAGACACGGAGCCAAAAACCTAATTCCACCGCCGCAACCTTCTGTACCCGTGAGATCCCATCTTGGGGCCTTTTTCGGAGCTCCGCCGGAGGGGGCATCGATCACGGAGGGCTTCTACATCAACACCATAGCCTCTCCGATGATGTGTGAGTAGTTTACCTCAGACCTTCGGGTCCATAGTTACTATCTAGATGGCTTCTTCTCTCTTTTTGGATCTCAATACAATGTTCTCCCCCTCTCTTGTGGAGATCTATTCAATGTAATCTTCTTTTGCGGTGTGTTTGTTGAGACCGATGAATTGTGGGTTTATGATCAAGTTTATCTATGAACAATATTTGAATCTTCTGTGAATTCTTTTATGTATGACTGGTTATCTTTGCAAGTCTCTTCGAATTATCAGTTTGGTTTGGCCTACTAGATTGATCTTTCTTGCAATGGGAGAAGTGCTTAGCTTTGGGTTCAATCTTGCGGTGTCCTTTCCCAGTGACAGTAGGGGCAGCAAGGCACGTATTGTATTGTTGCCATCGAGGATAACAAGATGGGGTTTATATCATATTGCATGAGTTTATCCCTCTACATCATTGCATCTTACTTAAAGCGTTACTCTGTTCTGATGAACTTAATACTCTAGATGCATGCTGGATAGCGGTCGATGTGTGGAGTAATAGTAGTATATGCAGGCAGGAGTCGGTCTAGTTGTCTCGGACGTGATGCCTATATACATGATCATACCTATATATTCTCATAACTATGCTCAATTCTGTCAATTGCTCAACAGTAATTTGTTCACCCACCGTAATACTTATGCTCTCGAGAGAAGCCACTAGTGAAACCTATGGCCCCCGGGTCTATTTTCCATCATATTAATCTCCCGTCAACAAGTTATTTCTAGCGTCGTCTTTATTTGGCTTTCTTTACTTTGCATCTTTATCATAAAAATGCCAAAAATATTATCTTATCATATCTATCAGATCTCACTCTCGTAAGTGACCGTGAAGGGATTGACAACCCCTTTATTGCGTTGGTTGCGAGGATTTATTTGTTTGTGTAGGTGCGAGGGACTCGTGCGTGGCCTCCTACTGGATTGATACCTTGGTTCTAAAAAACTGAGGGAAATACTTACGCTACTTTGCTGCATCACCCTTTCCTCTTCATGGGAAAACCAACGCAGTGCTCAAGAGGTAGCAGAACTCTCCCTTGGCCTCAGTTGGTTCAAGAGTACGAGGGACGTCACCGAGCTGAACGTGTGCAGATCATGGAGGTGTCGTGCATTCGGTACTTGGATCAGTTGGATCGCCAAGACGTTTGACTACATCAACCGCGTTACTAAACGCTTCCGCTTTCGGTCTACGAGGGTACGTGGACACACTCTCCCCGCTCGTTGCTATGCATCACCTAGATGGATCTTGCATGTGCGTAGGTATTTTTTTTGAAATACTACGTTCCCCAACATCTGGAACTGGTGGGTCAGGCACAATCACATCTTGATTCACACTTGGTACAGCGGTAGGGGAATAATAGCTTGTTCTTCTTCTCTTTCCTTGGCTGATGCAGCACTCTTGAGCAGTTTCTGTAGGGATGACTTCAGGGAACACTTGACGTGCTACTGAGCTTGTGGCTTGCACATCCTCTTAAGGAATGCTCGACATGGAGACAATTTGCCTTGGGCCTCAGCGAAGCCTTCGAAAAGAGGGCGACGCCTGTGGTGAGGGTGTGATCTTCTCCATGTCTTTGGGGGTGTCTTGTGGAGTCTCAATCACTGGAATAGTGACTTGAGCTGGTGGAGTGCGCGGAATGACTTCATGGAGTGGGGTGTTGGGGTGTTGCTCTTCCCAGAAATCATCATGAGTGATTGGCGTCATAGGACCGCCAATACTGATCTGTTCACTGCTTGAGGGAGCAGGCGATGATACCGGCTTGGGCATGATCTAGGGAAACTGAGGAAGGACTTCATCATCAACTATGTTGCCTTCATGACCAATGTCTTCAGCTGCGATGGTGTCAGCAGCTGGAATCCCTTCATACTCATGAGCCTCTGTGGTAGCAGGCCCATGGACAACTAGACGGCGCTCGCGGTTGGAGGAGGCCGTTAGGGCAACAGAGATGGGTTCAACAAGCAGCGGCTCTCCAGGAGTAGATGAAGCAGTTGGTGCTTGAGTCTGTCTTTAAGCCTTAGAGGGCTTTGTCGTCAGCCTCTTCTGTGAAGGAGCGGCATCAGAGTCTTCTTAACGCTTTTGCTTCTTGGCCTCCGCCTCAGCCTGCTTTGTCTTCTTCTTCTCAGAAGCAGCTGATGGGACCTTTGGCTTCAAGCCAGTCATGCCGGCAGGGAAGACAATGCTTGGTCTTTCCTGCCATGGAGCTTCAGCTTCAGCTTGCATTGGCTTCTTCTTCTTCTTGGTAGCAAACTTGGGGTCAATGCCTGGACGCTTAAGTGCTTTCCTATTCAAGGCTTCATTGTGGGCCTGAACACATTTCTCAGCGTAACGCTTGAGGCGCTCTCGTGAGCCTTTGGCTTCATCACGACGCTTGACAAATTCAGACTTGAGATCAGTCATCATCTTCTGAAATTTATGTACATCAGTGACACTGAGCTTAGCCATGTGCTTCTTGAAGAGAGCCTTCTCATGATCAATCTTGTTTTTCTGCTCTATAACTTTTGAGCAATGGCAAGCTCTTTGGCAATGAAGCTTTGAAACGTCACACTGATGTCAATGGGCAGCTGCAGATCATCAATGGTGAGAGAGGGTCTCCAAACCATTCATCAATGAAGTTGTTCAGAATATCAGTGTCAAACAGAGCAGATCATTGAAGATTTCGGCCTCCTGTTTGCTCTTGATCAGCAGCTCAAGGGCATCATCAGCAAGATCGTCATCGCTTGAAAGATCAATGACACCCTCTTCATTGCGCAGGATGCTTGCAGGTGTAAGAGCTTGCCCAGAGATCTTCTTAGTCCTTTTGGACGTGCGAGATAAGTCTTCACTGCACACTGGATTCAAGAGGTTCAGATTTCAGTGGCTTCACTCTTGAAGCTTTTGGAGTAGCAGAAGACTTTGAAGCCGTTGACTTTTTCACTGGCTTCGGGGGCTCTAGAACATCAGTTTGTTCCTCATCAGCAGCATCTTCAACACTGGCCCTTTGTGCGGCACAATGTGCCAGAAATGAGTCAAAATCATCAAAGGGGCCAATAAGATTTGGCTCAGTTTCACAACTGCCATCTGGCCTTGGAGCAGCTGGACCTGGGTTGAAGTCAATCCTGAAGTCCTTCTTGTTCTGAACGGCAGACTTCTTGGCAAACTTATAATTTTCTTCAAAGAGCTCATCCTCACGACACCATCTGAGACTGGATGGGTCGGCATCCTCTCGCATTGGGCCTCGGACCATGCAAGGAAAGAAGCCTTTCGCAATGGCTTCGGCCTTGGTCTTTGGTTGAAGCTTCTTGTAAATGATATCAGCCCATGGTGGCCTCACAATGTTCTTGTCCGCATACTCATGAGTCACAAAATGATACAGAAACCATTCCTCTGCCCAATGTCTGCGAATCCATTGAACTCTGGACTTGCGTTGTGTATAGGATTCATCTGGATCTGACTTGTACATTTCATAGATATCAGGAGGCAGGTCCAATGCAGTGTTATCACGGTGCTGTCTGCCTCACTTCTTTGCATATTTGCCACTTGCCATTGGCTTCAGACTGAAAGGCTTCACAACTGTGTTTGGCTTCAGTCGGCTGGTCAGACAAGAACTGGCTTCAGGCGATTCAATATGATGTTGCAAGAGCTCTACAAATGAATGCATACTATGAGAACCAAGGGACTCTCCCACGGACATGTACCTGTGACAGCATTAGAGATGCGAGGGAAGGGGAAGAGGTCATATGCATTCTTAGAGGTTTTGAAGATAAACCAGTTTGAAGACATTGACCTCATAGCGTGAAGACATTCACTTATAGATGTGAGTTGATTCTAAATTTGTACAAATCCATGAATAAGTACAAGTGAGGAATCTAACTAGTTGTGAAGCATAAGTGAACGTATTTGCAAGTTATGAGATGCATAGAAGTAAAGATCCTAATTTGGAAGTGAAGAAACAACTTTTTGAAGATATGGAAGTTTTAACAGATCAAACGGAAGGTAAAAATAGATCTTTAATTACTGCAGAAGAACAGATGAGAACACCCCTTAAGAGTCTTATTCTGCTAACACCTGCTCTTATTCTCCTAACACTAACCCGCGAAATAAAGCGAACTGAACTGCCCAGGCCAAAAGAAAACCAAGCCCGCCTTATCCTCTCGTGCCCACTCCCCCACTCCCTCTCTCTCTCCCCCCACAACCCCACCTCCCAGCTCGCAACCTCCTCGGTGCTGCCGTGCAGCTACCCTCCCCCGCGCCGCCAAACTCCCCCCGACCACCACCGCACCCCTACCCAGCACCGCCGCGCGCCACCCCCCCCCCCCCGTCCATCCCGCGCGCCGACGAAGCCATCCACAGCCTCCCTACGAAGAGCCATCGCCAGATCCGGCCAGCCACAGGCTCCCGTGACGGGCCGTCGATGGATCCAGCCATCCACGGGCTTCGGCGATTCACTATATCCGGATCTGTTGGAACACGCGGTACGCTACGCTAGCGCCAAATAAAATTTTCTACCGCGCACCCAAGATCATGCTGCTGGAAATAGATCACAGGATCGGGTTTACCACTAGACGCGCAGTCACCACAGCGGAAGTAAAGTTGGTGATGCGTGTAGCCGATCTCCCAGGCCGTCTCCTCCTCACGTTGCCGATCTCCCGTGAACAGCGAAGACCCGTGAACGGCGATCTCCCGCGAACGGCACCTCACGGTTCCCTCGAACGGTTCGTCCAAGCACCGCAGATGCGATGCCTCCAAGGTATCCACACGTACGGGGAGCAGCGTCGAGCGGCGGACTGCTAGGTCCGGTCGCGCGGCATGGGCATGGGGAGTGGCGGTGGCTAACCAGGGTTCAATCCCATCAACCCTAAGTGGTGTGCCCACTCCCCTTTATATAGACCTCTGAGGTGGGCTCAACACTTGAGCCCACTAGGAGTCCACATCCATTTTCCACTCAGATCCAATCCGAATGGGCTGCAGCCCCTTAAGTGTGCGACCCTATAGGTTCACGTACACATGGACACGACCAGAGTCGATAGTTGGTAGCGGCTCCTAGCAGAACGTGCCAACTCTCATGTGGGCGTAAAGTCGTTTGACGAACCTCAACAATGTGGCATATGCAACATTCCTTTTGCCTCACGATATTTGTTCTCGAGCTCAAGGCGAGTACTTGTCACCCTTGTGTTAGCTCGACCTCTCTTCTCGAAACCATGATACAGATTCCCGAACTGGGTTAAAACTTAACCCAAGTCGCATGGCCATGCTTTCCGAATCTGATCACTCGAGAGGGCCCAGAGAATATCTCTCCAAATAGGAGGGGCAAATTCCATCTTGGTCAACCATGTCTCGCGGCATGTCTCACGACTCACCTGAAAGCTACCTTTATAACTACCCAGTTACGGAGTAGCGTTTGATAGACCCTAAGTGAGTCGATCCTCATCCCGAGAACATGCGAGGACCTCAGGTCTAGGACATGGCATAGACATTGCACTTGAGACTAACAGATGACTATATCTTGCTGCGTCTCAAAGTGGGTCTGTCCGGCTCGGTGATCTCCATCCCCGAGCCCATACTATCGGTTTAGCATCTCTGTGCACATGACTTGTGAAACATAGTCATCAACCGAGTCGTATACTAGTCAAGGATATGTGTCCGCATAACCTTATCAACTAGGGACCATTAAAACAATCATCATACAATACATAGTTCCACAAACAAGTCACATACTTATTGATACATATCATTGATGATGTTCAAGGACAATACAAAGGACTCATGAATACATATGGAAATATCATCATCACATGATTGCCTCTAGGGCATATCTCCAACAGTCTCCCACTTGCACTAGAGTCAATCATTTAGGCATCGTATGCCCATGGAGCTCATGTGCGCCTCATGCTTCGGACGTGGGAGAGGCTTCGTCAATGGATCAGCAACATTTGCATCGGTGTGTACCTTGCATATGTTTACATCACCTCTTTCGACAATGTCGCGAATAAGGTTAAAACGTCTGAGTATGTATTGGGTTTTATGATGGTTCCGTGGTTCCTTGACTTGCGCAATGGCACCACTATTATCACAATAGAGGTCCAATGGATTAGACGCGCCCTCAACCACACCAAGATCAGAAATAAAATTCTTCACCCAAACACCTTCTTTTGCAGCTTCAAAAGCCGCAATGTACTCGGCCTCTGTTGTAGAATCAACTACCGTATCTTGCTTGGAGCTCCTCCAGCTCACTGCTCCTCCGTTCAGAATGAACACAAACCCAGATTGCGATCGACTATCATCCCTATCTGTTTGGAAACTAGCATCGGTGTAACTATTTACAACGAGCTCATCCTCACCTCCATAAACCAGGAACATATCCTTAGTCCTTCTCAAGTACTTAAGGATATTCTTAACCGCTGTCCAGTGACTCTCCCCTGGATCAGCCTGGTATCTGCCCACCAAGCTAAGAGCAAAACTAACATCGGGACGAGTACATACCATAGCATACATGATGGACCCAACAGCCGAAGCATACGGAATCCCATCCATGCGTCTTCGCTCATCAGGAGTCGTAGGACTCTGAGTCTTGCTAAGACTAATGCCATGTGACATGGGCAAGAAACCTTTCTTGGCATCTTGCATGTTGAACCGCTTCAACACCTTGTCAATATATGCACTCTGGCTTAATCCAATAAGCCTTCTCGATCTATCTCTATAGATCTTGATTCCCCAAATGTAAGCTGCTTCTCCCAAGTCCTTCATAGAAAAACTATTTTTCAATGAGTCATTGACAGATTCAAGCATTTGAACATCCTTTCCAATCAATAATATGTCATCCACATACAAGATCAGAAATGCAACTGAGCTCCCACTGACCTTCTTGAATACACAATGATCATAGTCATTCTTGATGAAGCCAAACCCTTTGACAGCTTCATTAAAGCGAATGTTCCAATTCCGAGATGCTTGCCTTAATCCATAAATGGATCTCTGAAGCTTGCACACCATGCTAGACTTCTTTGGATCGACAAAACCCTCGGGTTGTGTCATATACACATCCTCGGTTAAATTTCCATTAAGGAAAGCCGTTTTGACATCCATCTGCCATATTTCATAGTCAAAAATATGCCGCTATAGCAAGAATGATCCGAATTGATTTAGGCATCGCTACCGGTGAGTAAGTCTCATCGTAGTCAACTCCTTGAACTTGTCGATAACCTTTTGCAACAAGTCAAGCCTTATGGACTGTGACATTTCCGTCCATATCGGTTTTCTTCTTAAAGATCCACTTGCACTCAATGCCTCGAACGCCATCTGGCAGATCAACCAAGTTCCAAACTTGATTGTCATCCATGGACTTTAATTCGGATCTCATGGCCTCAAGCCATAACTCGGAATCAGGGCTCTCCATCGCTTCCGCATACATAGTCGACTCGTTGTTCTCCAAGAACAACACATTGCAGTCATGCAAATTGCGTAACCTTTCCGACCTCCGTGGAACCGGTGTCGACTCCACTACGGGTTCCCTGACTAACTCCGGTGTGACAGTATCACCTACCAGAACGTCCCCGTGTGGTTCTCGAATTTCTTCTAGTCGGACCGTCCTCCCACTAGCCTTCCGATTGAGAAACTCTTTCTCAAGGAAAACTCCATGTCGAGCGACAAACACTTTGCCCTCTTCACGGTTGTAGAAGTAATATCCCAAGGTTTCCCTTGGATATCCCACGAATATGCACTTGTCCGATTTGGGTGTGAGCTTATCCGACTGGAGTCGCTTGACATATGCTTCACATCCCCAAATTTTCAGAAAAGACAAACTGTGACTCTTCGCGGTCCATATCTCATATGGTGTCTTATCTACGGACTTAGATGGTACCCTGTTTAGTGTGAAAGATGCAGTTTCTAGAGCGTATCCCCAAAATGACAAGGGTAAATCCGACTGACTCATCATCGATCGGACCATGTCCAACAGGGTCCGATTCCTCCATTCTGACACACCATTTCTCTGTGGCGTACCCGGAGGAGTCAGTTGTGGAACTATTCCACGATTCTTCAGATGATCATCAAACTCCTGGCTCATATACTCACCACCACGATCAGATCGTAGAAGTTTGATTTTTCTTGTCGAGTTGATTTTCCACTTCGTTCTAAAACTCCTTGAACTTTTCAAAAGTTTCTGACTTGTGCCTCATCAAGTAGACATATCCATATCTACTCAAGTCGTCGGTGAAATTCACAAAGAATTGGAAACCACCTCTGGCTGCCGTGCTCATTGGTCCACATACATCACTATGTATAAGTTCCAACAACTCGGACGCCCTCTCGCAACTCTTTGCAAAAGGAGTCTTAGTCATCTTACCGAGTAGGCAAGACTCGCATGTCTCGAATGATTCAAACTCATACGAAGTTAGAATTCCATCATCATGGAGCTTCTTCATGCGCTTTTGACTAATGTGTCCTAGTCGACAATGCCAGATGTAAGTCGGATTTATCTCATTAGGCTTATGCCTCTTGACATTTATGTTATAGACTGATTCACCTTCAAGATCTAGGATAAATAACCCATTTACAACGGGTGCAAAGCCATGAAACATATTATTCAAGTAAATAGAACAACCATTGTCCTTAATACTGAATTCATAACCTTGTCTCGTCAAACATGAGGCAGAAATAATGTTTCGACTCAAAGCAGGAACATAATAACAATTATCAAGTTCCATTACAAATCCTGAAGGTAAATTAAGTTGCATAGTGCCGACGGCCAATGCAGCAACTCTTGCTTTATTCCCGCGCGAATGTCAACTTCTCCTCTTGCGACATTCCTAGTTCTGCTTAGCCCCTGCATCGAGTTGCATATGTGAACAACCGATCCGGTATCATATACCCAAGAGCTACTAGAAACATCAGCAAGATAAATGTCTATAACATATACAACAAGTGTACCTGAAGAAGAAGTCATACTTCCAGTCTTCTTGCCCTTCTCGATAAGCCACTTGCTACAGTTCCTTTTCCAGTGTCCGGGTTCCTTGCAATGAAAGAAAATACTCCCCGAAGCCGTCCCTGACTTTGGCGCAGCGGCTGCAGTTGGAGTTGCCTCCTTCTCTTTGCCCTTTGCCTTAGCCTTTTTCTTGGACCAGCTCTTCTTGAACTTAGCCGAGTTCTGCACCATCAACACTTGACGATGTGTACCTTTCTTGATATCCTGCCCTGCCACTTTGAGCATCCCATGCAATTCAATGAGCTTCTTTTCCATCCCATGCATATGGTAGTTCGAGATGAACGACCCATAGCTGTCCGGAAGAGAACCCAGAATTGTATCTGTGGACAACTCATCCCCAAGTGGGAAGCCTAGCCTATCCAGAGCTTGCATGTACCCGATCATCTTGATCACATGCGGGCTCAGTGGATCACCCTCTTTCAGCTTACAATCCATCAAGGATCGCCAGACGTTGAACCTTTCGGTCCTAGCCTGCATTTGAAACATGCTCTTAAGGTTCTCGATCATATCGAAAGCCTCAATATTTTCGAACTGCTGCTGTAGATCGGGCTCCATAGAAGCCAGCATGAGACAGCTGATCTCGTTTGATTCATCAATGAGTTTCTGGTAGGCATTTCTGGCTGTGGCATTAGCATTATCGGCAGGTTACTCTGGAAGCGGACTCTCTAGAACTTGTTCCTTTTTCTCATGCCTAAGAACAATTCTCAGGTTTCTATACCAGGTGGTAAAGTTTGTTCCATTCAATTTATCTTTTTCCAGGATTGATTTCAACGCAAAATGGGTAACTTGAGCAGGTGGTGCCATTGATCTACAACAGAAATATGCAAAACACTAAGACATGTATTCATGAAGAGTAATTCATATTAAACATTTTAATAAGATCATTACTCCCTCTAAAATCAACATCCCTCGGTTGATACTTAGTGATTCAAGATCCAAGATCAACATGTCAACTAGTGAGCTTTTGCATCACCGCTAGAGGACAAGATCACTCGGTAAGCAGCTCTTGCTAATCGTATCTCCATACGACTCTTGTTGTTGGGGACATCTCATGCCTCGCCAACTCCTATGCCTCGTAGCCCAAAACTGTTTTGATAGCCACGACAAGTCAACCAATGCTCCACGTGTAAGTGTCCAACACAAACCCATCACTTCAAGGAGATCTAGTGGCACCCTAATTTCATAGGCCCGCCACTAAATATACTTGACATGTGAAGGTGCAGCAATTGGGAGGCATTTGTACTTGACATTCTTTGAGGGATCACCCTACTTAAAACATCTACCATGCAAAAGGAAGGGTGCATAAAAGGGATAAACTTTCACAGGCAGTTTATGTATGTGTGATATGGTATAGCCCCTTTTCACAGCGCGTGGTGATCTCCATCTCCACGTGCGCAATCTGCCCATGCATGGTTGTCCTCGTGGTGATCTCCATCTCCACGCCATGGTGTCAACCGCCAAGTGTTACATAAGATACTATGCTATTAAAAACTAATAGCTACTGAAAGTAAATTACATTACATGGCTTCTCATGTTGACACGCATGTCATTAATACAATAATGGGACAACCATATGGCTCCTGCCGGTTGCCGCACTCATGACGCGCAGGTCATGAAACAATAATATACAAGCAACTTACATGGGCTATACCAAATCACAGTCATTCCCTGCAAAAACGAGTCAGACGTTCTACCGCCGAAGATAAAACCTTCTGAAACTCTATCTTCCAAGCGGATTTTGGCCTAGCCAGAAGGCCGAAATCCTGTTTCAGGATTTCACCGCTAATCCAACTTTTCGTTAGCTTCAGTTTGATAGGTCGTGGAGCAAAATCGGAGTTCGTATGCAAAAGTTACAGCCGTTTTACCGAGACCGCTCCAACAGATTTCTGCATCGCGGAAATCACATTTCCAAGGTGTTGATCTATGTTCCGATTCGATCAATCTCATTGATCTTCGCGTGCTACATCCGGATTTACGTTCCACTGTCTACCCCGATGGAGGACAACCGACCGGTAGGGGTAAATCGTGTCACGACCTCTGCATCACGATCACGGAAACAAGATCACGAAACCAACCTTCAACATTGACATGCGCGACCGATCTCATCGACCCGCACATGAACTGATCTACATATCTCATATGCATATCATCGAATCTATTACCACACAGCGGAGGCTCTGATACCACTGTTGGAACACGCGGTATGCTACGCTAGCGCCAAATAAAATTTTCGACCGCGCACCCAAGACCATGCTGCTGGAAATAGATCACGGGATCGGGTTTACCACTAGACGCGCAGTCACCACAGCGGAAGTAGAGTTGGTGATGCGTGTAGCCGATCTCCCGGGCCGTCTCCTCCTCGCGTTGCCGATCTCCCGCGAACAGCGAAGACCCATGAACGGTGATCTCCCGCGAACGGCACCTCGCGGTTCCCTCGAACGGTTCGTCCAAGCACCGCAGATGCGATGCCTCCAAGGTATCCACACGTACGGGGAGCAGCGTCGAGCGACGGACTGCTAGGTCCGGTCGCGCGGCATGGGCATGGGGAGTGGCGGTGGCTAACCAGGGTTCAATTCCATCAACCCTAAGTGGTGTGCCCACTCTCCTTTATATAGACCTCCAAGGTGGGCTCAACACTTGAGCCCACTAGGAGTCCACATCCATTTTCCACTCAGATCCAATCCGAATGGGCTGCAGCCCCTTAAGTGTGCGACCCTATAGGTTCACGTACACATGGACACGACCAGAGTCGATAGTTGGTAGCGGCTCCTAGCAGAACGTGTCAACTCCCATGTGGGCGTAAAGTCGTTTGACGAACCTTAACAATGTGGCATATGCAACATTCCTTTTGCCTCACAATATTTGTTCTCGAGCTCAAGGCGAGTACTTGTCACCCTTGTGTTAGCTCGACCTCTCTTCTCGAAACCATGATACAGATTCCCGAACTGGGTTAACACTTAACCCAAGTCGCATGGCCATGCTTTCCGAATCTGATCACTCGAGAGGGCCCAGAGAATATCTCTCCAAATAGGAGGGGCAAATTCCATCTTGGTCAACCATGTCTCGCGGCATGTCTCACGACTCACCTGAAAGCTACCTTTATAACTACCCAGTTACGGAGTAGCGTTTGATAGACCCTAAGTGAGTCGATCCTCATCCCGAGAACATGCGAGGACCTCAGGTCTAGGACATGGCATAGACATTGCACTTGAGACTAACAGATGACTATATCTTGCTGCGTCTCAAAGTGGGTCTGTCCGGCTCGGTGATCTCCATCCCCGAGCCCATACTATCGGTTTAGCATCTCCATGCACATGACTTGTGAAACATAGTCATCAACCGAGTCGTATACTAGTCAAGGATATGTGTCTGCATAACCTTATCAACTAGGGACCATTAAAACAATCATCATACAATACATAGTTCCACAAACAAGTCACATACTTATTGATACATAGCATTGATGATGTTCAATGACAATACAAAGGACTCATGAATACATATGGAAATATCATCATCACATGATTGCCTCTAGGGCATATCTCCAACAGGATCCGCCCCGCGCTCCTCCCACCTCACGCCCCAACCCCTCCACCTTCTACACTGATTCGCCACCGGGGGCCCGTGACGAGGGATCCGTGGCAACGACCACCCACCGTGTTGCCAGCCCCGTGTAGCTCGGTTGCCGGTCCCGTGCAGCTCGGTTGCGGCAGTGCACTCCTCCCTCTATCAAGACTCCATCGCTGACTCAACCCATAGCACCGTGCCGCCATATCCCACGGCCAGGAGCTCCCTCGCAGATCTCTGCTTCTGGGCGTGTGGGTTGCCGTCTGTCGTGCTCACAATCACCTCCCAACGTCGGCGTGCTACTCCGTAGACCCTCTCACTAGATCTACCCAATCTTCGCAGTGCACATCATGTACTCGGGTGGTTCATCTCGTGGGTGTGTGCAGCCCATGACTGCTGCTGCAGTTTGTGTGCGATGCAATTCGGTTGCTTGGGTGTGGCCATAGTGGTGCAGTTTGCTGCTGGGATAACCTTGCAGTTCGTTTCTTCTTCATGTGCGGAATTTCATTTTGGAGTTTTTTGGTTACAGATTTTGCCACTTCAGTGCGTGTGTGCACTTCAACTTTGTATGTGTCCCACAGTTAGTTACATTTTGGTTGTGTGTGTGCGGTCTTGTTTGCCGCTGGGGGTTGCATTACACACCCCGCGGTTTAGCTAACTATATTCTGCAAAAGAAGACGAACACAAAAAATTGATGCAGCTCACTATCATTGATAATGTAGTTTAGATGAATTTACAAAAGAAAAATTTATAAAATGACAAATTAAATCATGTAGTTCACTTTGATACATGTTGTGGTGCACTTCCCTCATCTCTGTGGTTCACTCGTCCGATCTACCCCCGTAAAAAATTCAAAGTATGAAAAAACTCATGTGGTTCACTTTCGGGAGTGTCGAGGTGCACTTACTCACAATGTGAAGTGCAGAAAAATGTTATGGAAACGACAAAAAAAGTAATGCGGTTCACTTACGCCTGATATGAAGCGCGGTCCACTTCCTCGTGTGAGAAAATTACGACTCAAATAAAACAAAACACGAAGTTCACTTTACTATCCGATGCAGTGCAGTTTTTAGTTTGAAGCAGTGCATTTTTCTGTCTAACGCAGTTCCATCGTCGATTTTGGTGTCGCGAAAAACAGAGTGTCCGCGTTTTGGTATTTTTAGAACTACGCTTAAACCGTAAGGAATTAGAGTGTTCTACATGAAAAAGTTGCGTCTCGACGACATCTTTCCAATGGCGTATCATTTGGATCATTCCGATCAGCGATTTGTAAAAAATTCACGAAAAACCCACCGCTGCCACTCGTCGTCCGCTGCACGATTTCTAAAATTAACTTGAAACCATAAGGAATCTCAAAAACATTTAGACATATAAAAGTTGTGCCTCGTCCGTATCTTTCCAACGGCGTATCGCACGGCTCGTTTCGACAAATGGTTGAAAAATTGGAGCGAAAACAGTGCCGAAAAATTCATAAAAATTAAAAAACAGAATTTCGCGATTTACTAAATTTGAAACTGCTCTTAAACCGTAACGAATTAGAGAAAATAATAGATATGAAAAAGATGCGCCTCAATGATATCTTTCCAACGGTGTATCATTTTCTTCATTCCGATGAGCGATTTAGTAAAAAAAGTGAGAAAACGCTCGCTGCCACTTGTCATGCACCGCGCCGTTTTCAAAACTACTCTTAAACCGTGATGAATCTCGAAAAAAAATTGACACGAAAAAGTTGTGCCTAATCCATAGCTTTTCAACGGTATATATATAGTACCACAACCAAAGAAAAAACACACCTCCTACACGGCCGCCGCCCCTCCTCCACGGCCGGCGCGCCACCACACCCGTGGCTGGAGCGCATCCTCCCGCATGGCCGTCTCCCCTCCTCCCCCGCGGCCACCTACCCTCCTCCCCAACGGCTGGCGAGCCGCCTTCCGCGCGACTCGGGCTCCTTCCCCGCGGCCAGCGCGCCACCTCCCACGCGGCCACCTACCCTCCTCCCCAACAGCCCGCGCGCCGCCTTCCGCGCGATGGGGCACCTCCTCCGCCATGGCCGGCGAGCCTCCTCCCGCCGCCATCCTCGGATCCAGCCACAGCAGGGCCGCGGAACCCCGTGTGCTGTTCGCCGGGCCCTGAATCCCCGTGCGCCGCCGCAGGGCCCTGGATCCCGAGCGCCGCCGCCGCCGGGGTCCTGGCTCGCCTGCTCCATCACCGCTGGGATATCGCCTCCCTCATGCGCCGCTGGGACCCCCACACGCCGTCGCTGACCGCACCACCCCATCGCCCGCGCTTCCCCTCTTCCCCGAGCTCCCCTGAGCGGCCCTGCTCCTGAGCCACACCTTGCCGGACTGCGGGGCTCATGCCACAGCACCTCCCCTCCCCCAAGTTCGTGTGCCACTACGCGAGCTCCATCCCCACCGCCGGCCAACTGCCGTCGCTATCGCGCGTGGACAGCAGCGACGGCCGAATCCGACCTTCCCAGGCATCACCTTTCTTCCTTCTCTCATGTTGATGTTCTTTGGCCAATTTACTGAGCAGCGCCGGCCTTTGCACTATGGTACTTGTTCTATTTTGCTTCAGAGTTATGTTCGCATCTGAATTTTCTTGCTAGGTTCCAAAAGCAAGTGGTATGCACTGCCTTTAGTCAGGTCACGGCCTCCGATGCTGCTAACCTCCCCACGTTCCTTGTCGCCTGCTTGTGTGTGCCTGTCAATGAAGGAAAAACACACATGGGCAAGGTTATATCTACAGGCAAAAGTTCAGAATTTCAGAAAGAAGATGGAGTGAGGTTCAACTTCTTTTAGCATTTTTAATTCTCAGTACAAAAAGACTGCTCAGAAAGAAGAAGTAATCGCAGGCTGCTCGTCTTGTTTGATGTTCAAATGTTCAGTTGTTTTGTGCCTTTTTTGCTCTCCAGAATCCTACACTCCTGTCGCTCGGCAGGTCACGGCCTCCTCTAGGTGCAGGTCGTGGTGTCCATGTCGTCACTGCTCCAGCGCATCATGCTTCCATACATGGTGGTGTTTTGGACTGGAGCAAGACGGAACGAGGCAGTGTGTGTACGTACTTTCTAAGAGTTGTCGACCACCGCATGCGCCTCAATACAAACTTCCTGTAGCATGTGTACGAGTTTACCCACAGTGATTTTTGTCAACATGATCTTGGGGATGCAGACCTAAACAAATAAACTTGCTCGTTGGTCGAAACTAATACTAATCACATTAGATTGTAGTTGTTGCGTGTGGCATTGTTGCTTCTTTGGATTTGTTGTGGCAAGGAAGAAAAAGAAGATGGGGAGAGGACATGTGGTGGTTAGTGGATAGGAAATGTGTGAAGAAGAAAAACCATACCGCTTCAATTGGACATTTATTTTTATCCATTTGGGTGAAAAAATGTTGTCCACTATATGTCTGTAATTATGGTTATAACAAATGAATTTATTTATTTTACTTTTGTTAATTTATTTATTTTAGTTTTCAACGTACAGTACAATAGTTTTTTGGCAGAGAATTCAATAATTCCAGAGCAATTAGAAAACAAGGTCAAACATACTTACGTCGGAAGGTCATTTTTACTACAAAAGTTCCAAAGATTAAACATATTTTCAACGTCCAGCTTAGTTAAAAATCTGAGTTTTTTCTAGGAAAGATGATTGTGCTCTTTTCGGTGTTTGCTCATATGACAAGTTTGAAAATTTGAAATAACCGAGAAGGTAAAAAAACGTAGAAGTTCAAATTTGAAATAACCGAGAAGGTCAAAAAACCTAGAAGTTCAAATTTAAAAACCATATTTTTTCTAAGGAGTTCAAAATAAAATAAGAGAAAAGTTCGAAGGTTAAAAAAACTTAGATGTTTTCTCGCTACTAAATAATGAAATGAAGAAGTTTAAATTAAAAAGGATAAACTAAAAAAAGTTTTAAAATAATTTTCTCATTTTTTAAATAACCATAAGTTCAAAATAAAATAATGAAGTGGTGCGATGTTAACTAAAAAATCTAGGATTTTACCTTCTTTAAAAAAAACTCAGATATCCGTTGTTATTAAAGAATCGACCATGAAAGGTAAGAAAATAGACAAATTCATGTTTATTTAAAAAATCAAAAACAAAAACTTTACTAAAGAAAGTGAAGTTCAAATTAAAATAACACATAAGTTCAAAGTATATTAAAACCTAGGATTTAGAAGCTCAGAAAACAGAAACAAAAAACAATTTCATTTTCAGCATTTTTTCCCAATACTAAATATTAAACCAAGAAGTTTGATTTTATAAAACGGAGAAGTTCAATGTATATAAAAAACACATGTTTTCTCCTTATTAGAGAAAAAAACCAAGATTTTCAATTTGAAAACGTGGAGCAATTTGATACTCCCAGTGTAAAGAAATATAAGAGCGTTTAGAACACTAAAGAATAAAACCAACAAATCTGGTGGGAGTATTTATTTGACAAATCGGAATATTTCAGTTAGTAAAGAATAAAACCAATAAGTACAACTAGAAATAGCAAGAAGTTTGGTGTTTCTGACAAAACTCCAATTTTTCAAATTTCTAAAAAATACACAAAAAAGTTCAAATAAAAAAGTTAGAGCGTTTGAGGTCTATAAAAAACTCAGATTTTTTCTGTTGCTAAAGCCAAACAGAGAGAAGTTCAAATTGATAACTGCCAGAAGTTCACGTACTACATGGTGCCCATTTCTTATGAGAAAAAAGAATAAAAATGCAAAGTCTAAGGATTTTGTTGCTAGAAGTTCAGGTCCTCGGCCCGAGAAAGTTCAAAAATTCTTGTGAGAGAGGCTCACCTTGTATTTCATTGTTCAAAAACATAACAAGATGTTATTTTTTGTGTTTTAAAATAATTCTCTCATTCCATGACAAATTTCAAACAAATGCTCTACATGGAAAAAGTTTCTCTTATTCAACAAGTTTCCAAAAGGGGTATATCGTATGCTCTATTTCAAAATAAACGGTTAAAACAAATTGATGTATGTTGTTCGAAACAAAAGTTTAACCATATTAGAAAAAGTTGCATCTTTCAACAAGTTTCCTAACGGTTTATCATTTGTGGAACTTCGAAGAACGGGTGCGGAATTACAAACAAAAATACGTGACCGAAGTTGTGGCTCTCGTTTGGGCTACACCGCGCCGCCACCTTGCACCTCAGGGCGCCCAATATGATAAGGATCCACTAAATTTTTGAAACAAAAGCAGAGATAAGTTCAAATTGAAAGAAACCAGCGGTTCAACTACTACATGGAGTGTGTTTCATATAAGAATAAAAAGAATAAAAAGACAAGGTCTAAAAAGACTTTAGCTAGAAGTTCACGTAGTCGGCCCAAGAAGTTCAAATATTCTTATAAAGGAGGTTCTCCGTCTATTTACTTGTACAAAAACACACACAAAACATTGTGCAACTCCGACGAATGGGTGAGGAATTACGAACAAAAATACGTGGCCAAAGTTCAACGTGAAAACAGCGAGCAGTTCAACTATTATACGGACTGTGTTTCAGATGAGAATAAAATGAATACAAAACTAAAAGCCTAAAATGTTTGTTGCAAGAAGTTCACGTGCTCCACCCTGCATGGTTCAAAAATTATATTATGAGACGTTCGACCTTGAATTACATGTTAAAAAAAGAGGAAAAACAATAACATTTTTTCCATTTTTAAAGCTGCTCTCAAACGGCAACAAACTTGTAACACATGTCTAAATGAAAAGGTTGCTCATATTCATAAGCTTTCCAACGGTATATTATATGCTACATTCCGACCTATGGTTTAAAAGTTTCATGTATACCAATTAAAACACGTTTTTATGTATTGAAAAATTCTTTTGAACCGTCATGAGTATGAAAAAATGATCAACACGGGAAAGTTGCGTGTTTTCAACAGCTTTCCATCGGTATATCGTTTGCTCAATTTCGATAAGTGGTTGGGGAGTTACGCGAAAAAATAGGACGTGAAAAGCAGAGTGAAGTTCAAACATAATTGCTCCAGAAGTTCAACCTCTTCACGCAGTGCATTTCGGAGACTCTGTTTTCACGATGAAGGCACAACGCATGATCTCAGAAGTTCATATTGACAACTGCCAAAAGTTCACGTACTAGATGGTGTGCATTCTGATTAAAAAAAGAATGAAAAAGCAAAGGCTAAAAGTTTTGTTGCTAGAAGTTCATGTGCTCGGTCCGAGAAAGTTCAAAAATTCTTGTGAGAGAGGTTGAACAAAAATACGTGATAGAAGTTCAAGGTGAAAATAGCGGGAAGTTCAACTACTATACGGAATGCGTTTTAGATAAGAATATAAGAATAGAAAACAAAAGGCTTAAAAGGTTTGTTGCAAGAAGTTCACGTGCTCCTCCTAGCATAGTTCAAAATTCATGTGCGAGACGTCTGTCGTTCATTTACATGTTGAAAAAAAGGCAAAAAAACAACGTTGTTTTGCCATTTTAAAAACTGCTCTTAAACAGCAACGAATTTGTAACACTTGTCTACATGAAAAACTTGCTACTATTCATAAGCTTTCCAACGGTATATTATGTGCTACATTTCATTGAACGGTTTAAAATTTTCATGTATACCATTTAAAACACGTGTTTATGTATTCAAAAAAAATCTTATCTGTTGAAAGAAGTTCATAGTGAAAACAAAGAGAAATTTAAGTACTGCAAGGAATGCATTTCAGGTGAGAACAAAAGCTTAAAAGGTTTGTTGAAAGAAGTTCAAGTGCTCTCTCTGGGGAAGTTCAAAAATTCTTGCGAGAGAGGTTCACCTTGTATTTCCATGTTCGAGAACACAAAAAAGAAATTGCATTTTTGCATTTTAAAATAATTCTCTCAATCCACAAAGAAGTCTAGTTATTATTTGGGAGCAATTTGATTTCAAAAAGAAAATAAAAAATTCAAATTACAAAAATGAAAAAAATTCATGTACTACATGGTGTGTGTTTAATATGAGAAAAATGAATTAAAAGGCAAGGTCCAATTTTTTTTTGTTATAAGTTCAAGTCCTCGGTCGGAGAAAGTTAAAAAATTATTATGAGAGAGGTTTGTATAAAAGGAATATCATTTGTGTAACACTGACGAATGGATGAGAAAATTAAAAAGAAAATAAGTCACAGAAGTTCAATGTGAAAACAGCAGGAAGTTCAACTACTGCACTGAATGAATTTCATATGCAAAACTTTTAAAACCGTCGCGAGTATGAAAAAATGATCAACACGGGAAAGTTGCGTGTTTACAGCAGCTTTCCATCGGTATATCACTTGCTCAATTCCGGCGAGTGGATGGAGAGCTAGAGCAAAAAAAGCGCGTAAAAAACAGAGTGGAGTTCAAGTAGACATGCCGAGAAGTTCAAGTCTTCACGCGGTGCATTTTCGAAGAATCTGTTTCGCGATAAAGGCAGAATGAATGATCTCGCCATTTTCAAAATTACTTGAAAACGGCTAGGAATCAGAGAAAATCATCAACACGAAAGAATTTTGCATTTTTCGTAGCTTTTCAACGGTATATTATTTGCCCCATTCCGGTAAAGTTTGTAGAAATTATGGCGAAAATACGTTTTTAGCCATTTTCAAAATTGACTTAAAATAGTAAGGAATTGGGAGAAACAATATATACCAAAAAGTTTCCCATTTCCTCAAGCTTTTCAACGCCATATCATTTGTTGCATTTGAACGTACGGTTAAAAAATTTGCTCGAAAATATGAACTCGGTGGAACTTGTACCGTTTTATACATTACTTTTAAATCGTTCAAAATTAGAAAAAACTTTCAACATGCAAAAGTTGTGCATTTTCATAAGCTTTCCAACCATATCATTTGCCTCGATTGGACTAGCCGTTTAGAAATGGCATCAAAAATACGAACTCGGCTGTTCAGTTTGTGAAATTTTACGATTTTCCAAATTACTCTTTAACCATAAGGAATTAGAGAAAACTTTCAACATGTGGAAGGAGCATATTTGCAGCAGCTTTCCAACGGCATATTATTTGCCTCATTCCGATAAACGGTTTAGAAATGCGATCAAAAATACGATTCACGTTTTTTGTATGAAGAAAAAAACGGTTTTCAAAACTGCTCTTAAACCGCTTACATTTTGTCAAAAATTTAACTTGGGTGATGATACTCGTGTCCATAGATTTCCAACGGTATATCGCAAGCCCCATTTGGGCAATGTTGCCGGAAGTTCAACCTCTCACGAAGGGAAGTTCAGGTCGAACAACTCAGGCAGTAAAATTGCAACAGACGCATGTTCATCACGACCCGAGAGCAAAATTCGCCAATGAGCGAGGTTCCTATTTAAAACGGGCATTTAGTTGCTAAAAACTGTTTGCAGATTACACTTACATCACCAAGAACACGACTAACCAGAATAATTCGCGCGGGAAGACACGGTTGCGAAGATAGCCCGAAGGTCTGGTTCCTACACAGGGAAGTTCAGACGTGTAACTCAGGCGTGATCAGAATAGTGTTTATGTGTGTGTGTATATATATATATAGGGTGGGTCTATTCTAATAACACACTTAAGACTCTTATTCTGCTAACACCCCGACCTATTCCGTAGCTACAAACTAACCATGCAAAGGGACCGAACGAACTGCGCGAGCAAAGAAAAAAATCCCACCCCACCTTATCCTCTCCTCACCCACCCCACTCCTCCCTCTCCCCCATGCTCCACCACCGCCCCAACTGCGCCACCAAGCCAACTCCCTCCCCGCGCCGCCGCACCACCTACCACCAACCCCGCCGGCCATGGCGCCACCTTCCTCAGGCCAGGGCACCACACAACCGCGCCACCCCACCACCTCGCGCGGCAATTACCTACCCCCTAACCACCTTCTCCGCGGCGACACCCCCATCTGCCTGCGCCTCCCCACATCTCGCGCTCTGCCACAGCCTGCAGCCATGGTGCCGCCCCTTCCCTTCCCCGGCGACCTACCTCCCTCTGCGTCGCCCTCTTCATCAGCTCCGGTGAGATCCGGTGCTTCATGCCCCCACCGCCACCGCCTAAGGTCGCTCCGGCGCCGGATCTGGCGCGACTAGCCTCCACGGTGCCTATTGCATCTCGCCACGCCTCCACCTTCTCTACCTCTCTCTTTCTCCTGCCCTAAGCTCCCCCTTACTCCCGACGAACATCATCTTCCTGTCGGCATCACTAGCAGGTATGGGGAGGTCGCATGGCTGACGCCCCATCCCTGACGTGCACTTCTTGTCGCGAGGCAGGCATGCACCAGTCCACTGGCGAAGTGGCGTGCGGTCCACTTTGTGCCGGACCTCCTCGGGTAGGCAAGTGGACTGCATGGTTCATGGCCAGCGATGGTGCTCGAGTGACCACAGCAACACCGAAGGTGAGCCGCCCTCTTCTCCCTAATTGCGTTCATCTTTCTCCTCACCTCTCCCTCACATCTCCCTTATGCCCGCAGGTGCCGCCATGGGCATCTCAAGCTTGTCTCCCACCGCCGCTCTGGATCCTGATGTCGTCGTGCGTCAGATCTCCTCTACGGCATTCAGTTGAGATAGGGCGTCGCCGGCGTGCAGTTCGCCTGGGTCCCCTTGCTGTGGTGCGGTGCGTCACAGTCGTTCTATTGCACTTTGGGACCTTCCTTTTCTTCTGATTTTGTTTGTCTGCAGTTCGCCTATGGTCTTGGTGCGGTGCGGTGCATGTGCCAGCGGCCGCTCTCTCTGTGGTTGGCCACGCTGCCCTTTGCAGATCGCCGGAGGGAGAGAGGAGGTGCTCTGCATGGCGTGTTGCAGTTCCTGGTGCCACTCCAATGCAGCTCGGTTTGTGCACAAAAGTGCAGTTCTTTTTTTGTTGTTGTAGTGGTTCATTTGTTGCTAGATAAAATGTCTTTGCGCGGACTGCAAACCTTGGAAAAAGAGAAATAGGATGGATGAGGTTCATTGTTTTTTTGTATTTTTCAAAAAGATAGGTGGTGGTTTGTTGTGCAGTGGGAAATCCTGTTTCAGAACGTTGGCACTATGCCTCAGCTCGGCTTGATCAGCGATGCAATTCAGTTGTGTCGTGTGTGTTGAATTTGCTGTGAATCGTGTGTACTGCTTGTGGAAAAAATTGTTTGGTCCTCCAATTCAGTCGACTACATCAACACTTGCAGTGTGGTCTGTCCTCCGATGTGGTTCACTTTTGAGAGTGATGTTGATCACTTGCTCCCAACATGAAAGTGCGAAAAATTAAGCGAAACAACATGATAGTAATGAGGCTCACTTCGATATATGTCGCGGTTCATTTGCCCTCGTCTCTGCGGTCCACTCTCATTCATAAAAAATGTTGAAAAAAAACTCACAAAAACTCGTGGAAGTTTACGTCCGACAAAAGGAAACGATGCAGTGCACTTGCTCGTCTGATGCAGTGCGGTTTTCAATCTGAGGCAGTGCGATTCTCTTCGATGCGGTTCACTCGTCGATTTTGGTGTCACGAAAAACAGAATGTCCGTGATTTAGTAAAATTGACACTGCTCTTAAACTGTAAAGAATTAGAGAAAGTAATATACATGAAAAAGTTGTGTATCGATGATATCTTTCCAATGGCATATCGTTTGGATCATTCCGACGAGCAGTTTGTAAAAATTTCACAAAAAAACCGCCGCTACTACTCGTCGTCCGCCGCACGATTTCTAAAATTAAAATCGTAAAGAATCTCAAAAACATTTGTACATATGAAGGTTGTGCCTCGTCTGTAGCTTTACAACGGCATATCACACACCTAGTTTCAAAAAACGGTCAAAAACTGGAGCGAAAACAGTACCAAAAAATTCAAAAAAATTGAAAAACACAATTCCATGATTTAGTAAATTTGAAACTGCTCTAAACCGTAACGAATTAGAGAAAATAATATATATGAAAAAGATGCGCCTCGATGATATCTTTCCAACGATATATCATTTGCTTCATTCCGGCGAGCGGTTTAGAAGAAAACGTGAAAATACGCTCGCCGACATTCGTCATGAGCCGCACAATTTTCGGAGCTGCTCTTAAACTATGATGAATCTCGAAAAGTGTTCAACATGGCGAAGTTGCGCCTACCATAGCTTCTCGACGGTATATTACACGCGTCATTCCGATAAACAGTTAAAAAACTAGAGCGAAAACGGTACTGAAAAAACAATGCGTGCAGTTTTTTCCAACACGAAGTTCACTAGTCTGTGTATTACAGTACCTTTGCTACTGAAAATGCAGTGCCCTCGCGTTGAGCGTGCAGTGCGGAAGTGTTAGCAGAATAACTATTCCGCTAATATTAGCAGAATAGACCGGCTGTGAAGATAAATCATACACTGTGAAGATAAATCATGAAGACAAACAATTGTTGAAGACAAACCAACTTTGAAAATAGTGCAATGTGGCGCCCAACAAAAACATTCAAGAAATGTTGGTGGTGGCGTTACCCACCGTATAGGAAGTATTAGACCCAGACACGACGCATAATTATCGTGGCGCTCCGAAGTCAATTTCCGCATTAATGTATTCACACTCAGAGTGTATGTCTTCATGAATTGAAGACATATGTTACTTTGTGTGTTGCGCACCTATGTTATTAATATGCATAAGCGTTAGGATGTGTGTCCATTCACATGACATTTGAGGAGATATTTAGCTCACACCGCAGCTTCCAAAACCTTTTCTCATCCAAGGGCTTCGTGAAGATATCTGCCAATTGCTCTTCAGTGTTGACATGGGTGATATCAATGTCTTCCTTCAACACATGATCTTTGAGAAAGTGATGACGGATCTGAATGTGCTTTGTCTTCGAGTGCTGAACTGGATTGTGAGAAATCTTGATGGCGCTTTCATTGTCGCAGTAGAGTGGCACATTCTTCATGTTGATGCCATAGTCCTTGAGGGTTTGCTTCATCCAAAGAAGCTGAGCACATCAAGATCCAGCAGCAATGTATTCAGCCTCAGCAGTGGATAGTGATACATAGTTCTTCTTCTTTGAAGACCAACAAACAAGAGATCACCCAAGAAAGAGACATGTGCCTGATGTGGAATTGCGATCAACCTTGTCACCAGCATAATCAGCATCTGAGAATCCAACTAGATCAAACTCTGAGTCCTTTGGATACCATAATCCTAGCGTTGGGGCGTGAGCAAAATATCAAAGTATTCGCTTCACCGCGAGGTGATGCGATTCCTTTGGTGTCGCTTGGAATCAGGCACACATGCAAACACTAAGCATTATATCTGGCTTAGATGCACATAAGTACAATAAAGAACCAATCATAGAGCAATATACCTTTTGATCAACCTCTTTACCATTGCCGTTGGAGTCCAATTAACCTTTGGTTGGCATTGGCGTCGTGTACCCTTTGCAAACTTGCATTCCAAACTTCTTCAGGCAATCTTTGAGATATTTTTCTTGAGATATAAAGATGCCATTTATTTGTTGATGGATTTGAATACCAAGAAAGAATTTTAGCTCTCCCATCATGGACATCCGATATTGCTCTTGCATCATATGCCCAAACTCATCACTGTATCTTTTGTCAGTGCAGCCGAAGATAATGTCATCCACATAGATTTGGCATACAAACAGTTCTCCATCATATGTCTTCCTGAAGAGAGTGGGATTTAGGGAACCAGGTTTGAAGCCTTTGCTCTCCAGGAAGTCTTTGAGTGTGCATACCAAGCATGAGGTGCTTGTTTGAGACCATATAGTGCCTTGTTGAGTTTGTAGACCATATCAAGACGCTTTGGATCTTCAAAACCAGGTGGTTGAGCTACATATACTTCTTCAATTTTGACGTTGAGGAAGGCACTCTTCACATCCATTTGGTACAGAAGGATGTTGTTGTGGTTAGCATAGGCTAGCAGTATGCGAATGGCTTCAAGACTAGCCATGGGAGCAAAGGTTTCATCAAAGTCAATTCCCTCTACTTGTGTGTACCCTTGAGCAATGAGACGAGCTTTGTTTCTGATGACTTGACCATGTTCATCTTGTTTATTGCGATAGATCCATTTGGTGCCAATAATATTGTGCTTGCGTGGACCTAGCTCCCAGACATTATTCAGCTCAAACTGGTGAAGCTCTTCTTGCATAGCTTGAATCCATTCTGGTTCCATAAAGGCTTTATCAACTTTCTTGGGTTCGGATATGGAGACGAATGCAAAGTGCCCACAAAATTTTGGTAGTTGCATAGCTCTTGATTGAGTAAGTGGACCAGGTGCATTGATGATATCAATTATCTTCTCAATCTAAACCTCATTAGCCACACGAGGATGAACAGGGTGAGGATTTTGCTGTGACCAATCATTGTCTTCATCTTCAGCATTGTCTTCATCTTCAGCATTGTCTTCATCTTCAGCATTGTCTTCACGCTCAGCATTGTCTTCACGCTGAGTTCGACTGGGAATGACAATTTCCTCTTCAGCCTATTCCTTGGCAGGTATGATTTCTCCAGTACCCATTAGCTTGATAGATTCACTAGGAGAAGCTTCATCTAGCACATTTGGCAGGTGCTCTATTTGTGAGGCGTTAGTCTCATCAAACCGCACATCTACAGTTTCAACCACTTTATAGTGAAAGAGGTTGAAGACTCTGTAGGTGTGCGAATCCTTTCTGTAACCAAGCATAAAACCTTCATGTGCTTTCGGTGCAAATTTGGAAGTGTGATGTGGATCCTTGATCCAGCACCTAGTACCAAAGACTTTGAAATAGCTTACATTTGGCTTCTTACCAATGAGTAGTTCATAAGATGTCTTCTTGAAGAATTTGTGCAGATAAACTCTGTTGATGATATGGCATGCAGTATCAATGGCTTTAGGCCAGAATTTTCTTGGAGTCTTGTACTCATCAAGCATCATATGAGCCATCTCAATAAGTGTCCTGTTCTTGCACTCCACGACGCCATTCTGCTAGGGTGTGTATGGAGCAAAGAGCTCATGAGTAATGCCCAATGTATGGCCAGTGTTCTTGAATTATGTCCCATTGTGCTACTTCTTCAGCTTGCGTTGGTTTTTCCCTTGAAGAGGAAAGGGTGATGCAGCAAACTAGAGATAAGTATTTCCCTCAGTTAAGAACCAAGATATCAATTCAGTAGGAGAAACTGTTGACACTCAAAAGTGGCACGATTATAAAGAGTGGCTTGAAGCTGTGTCAAGATTAATTCAAACTTACTATTGAAAGTCACCATAAGATGGCTCTCTTCAAGAAGATCAAGATGAATATGAAGATGGTCTAAAACGGAGCTTGGATGTAAAATTAATGACAAGTTCAGAGATGCTCATGTCGACACCAGATTAAAGAATGGCTAGAAACCCAATTAAGGTGGCTTCAAATGGGGAAAGATTCAACACGAAAGTTGTGCGCCTCGTCGAAACGATCGTTTTTGATATAAAGATCATCCCAATTTGAGGTCGTATGCAAAAGTTAGAGCCCGCACAGTGCAACCCTCCAGTGAGCAAAATATGACGCCCGGAACCAGACACATAAGTGGGTATGTCTGATGAGCTGCATGAATAATTAGCTTTTTTGCGCGAGTGATTAGACTCTCGAGATTACCTTTGATGAAAAAACGTTCAACATGAAAGTTGTTTGTCTCGTCGAAACGGTCAAGATTGCTTTTGGGCTTGTTTCCATCCGAGGTCGTTTACCACCTCAAAAAAGACCCACAAGGTGCAGCCAGTTTTAAACCGAACAGTTTTGGAAAGTTCGGACGAAACCAATCTGAATTTGACTAGGGTTTTGGACGTGAATCCAAACCTTTTCCTTGCACGGGAAGTCCAGCCACCTCTTATATACCTAAGGGGTGACAGCCGATTGAACAACACACAATCGATCAAATCATCTACCACTTTTTATCTTTTTATCTTTCTCCATAACCCTAGTTCTTCTTCTTCCTCGTTCTTCGTTTGTTCTTCTTGTTGCAGGGCGGCAAACCTCGAGGCCCTAGGGGCGATCAGGTCGACCTAGGGCAGCCCATAGCCACCGTGCACCCTGAAGGGGTCCCTCCCGGGCGTGTGGGGTTTCGGGTCCTCAAAATCACCCGCCGGATTGCTTGCGTACCGCGCTTCCGGATGGGTCTCCTTCGACGTGAGTTGCGGTGCATCACCCTTGGCGTTGGAGGTACACGGTGACGTGTTCGTGTGCGAACACACTTTTTGGCGACTTTGTTGGGGACGAAGCTTTGAACGGTCTCCAGCCCGTTCTTGCTACGAAGAGATCGTCATCAAGTTGCTGCAATCTACAAAGGTAATATGAATACTCAATTCCCCTTTGTAGATGCAAATAATCCATATGTTGTTGTTGGATCACCTAATGAGCATAATGTATCGGCTAGCCCTAGTTTTATCAATCATGCATCTAATTATGCGCAAGAGCCGATGCAAAACAATCTTCATGCTTCAAATTCTTATGATTTTAGCAACGTACGACATATGTATGCAAACTCTCATGCATCGGCAACCCCACAAATCCATATGCCGATGAACAACATGATGGGTTTGGTTAATCAATTTGAAACACCTCATGTTAGAATTTCCAATGCCATGCAAGAAAGTGTTTCACCCTTTTATTCATCGACAACTAATGTGCAATATACTAATCCAACCATGCCGATGAATGAGAGAATTGGCCATGCTACTACTAGCTATTTGGTCAGTTACTCTCAACTGTCATATGCTACACCTCATGTTAGAAAATTTTCGTCACCATACACAACTGTAGATGCTCATATTCGGCTTCACACCTTTCTGGTCATAGCCGAATAAATGTAAATTTTACAGGAGCGGTTGTGCCAAATATTGTAGAAGATGAGGTAGTGGTGGCCGCATTGAAGAGTTTAGCCCAGAATAAGAGGATTAGTGCTATTTGCCTTGAACAACATGAAAAAGGGCTATTTCCTGATTATGCCGCAATAAAAGCTAGAGTTTTTCAAGAAGATGAATCTTTGCCAATTGATAAAATTGGTGAGCAAAAATATGGTTTTACAACAATGCATATGCCTTCACCCAGTACTACATCATATTATACACCCCGTACACAATTGCAAAATTTTGGCAACACCCGTGTGTCATTGCCGAAAGAATCTAAAAGCATTGGGGGGCAATCATATCCGGAGTGGTCTAAAATTGAGAAAAAGCTTAAAGCCAATTTTGCCGCTCGCCACCAGAAACAAATAGAAAAAGAATTGGCTCAGATAAAAGAAGCATTGCCAATTGGTAGTATCAATGAAAATAAGGATAATTCAGAACATGAAAGTGCTTCGGTTGAAAAAGCCGAATCAAGTAGTACATATTCTGAATCCATAAAATCCAACGAGGCAAGCATTATTGAGAAAGGGCATGACAAGCATAGGAAAACAACAGTGCTTGATTTTTCTTAAGTTAATGGAACCTGCTTCCTGCCCTATGAGTTCCGTGTCGTAGAAATTGACAAGCTTCAAGGACAAGAACAAGTAGCCGAACAAAGTTCGGCCGACAAAAATCTTCAATGTAATGATGCACGGAATCAAGAAAAAGATGATGAAGAGGCGTTGGGGAGCCATCCAAAGGCGGAGCAAGATATTGTTCAAGTCGCACCACCATCATGCTCTCCCAACATATTTGAAGAGGTAAGTTTAGCAAGTAATTTACCTATTTTCAGATTTGGTCAAAACTTTATTGTTGATGCATCTATTAGAAAAATCCTCTTAAGTTATGTTGAAAGACCAACGAAGAAGGGTAATTTACTTGTTAGCAACAAAATCATTATAGAACATATCGGTCAACCCATTGCGCCATTTATAAAGACCGATAATGACTTATTGTTGCAGCCAAAGCTTTCCCCGTTGCTTTATTTAAAGTTCTTATCTACATGGGTAGCTTTGCTTGTTTCATACTTGGCTTACTCTTGGTTTCAATTGAGGCATGCATGTTCTAACTATTTTTGTTTCAGAAACATAAAGCCAAGGTTAGATTCTTTTCAGAAAATCGATGCTAGTATAATATCTTATCCAATGACATCGGTAAAAGAATGCAAAATAAAAATCATAGCCGAATAGGGCGATACAAAATTTGAACCATTCGTTTGCTTAAGTCCAAAGCCGTTTTCATAGCAAGATCGGCTAGAAAATAAAAAAAATACCTTCAATTCAAACATGTGTGATCAAATCTTTGATTTGTTGTTGAGAAATAATTATATTAGAATTCTTGATCACCATGTTGAGCCATTTGTCCAGGGACGAATGTATTGTAAGTTGCATGATTCGTCCAAGCATAATTTTGAGGATTGCAACATGTTTCGTCAAATAGTTAAATCGGTCATTGATAAAGGACGATTGAAATTTGTTGAGACACAAAGAGATGACCAGTCTATTCGGATTGGTCCTGATGGCAGAAAGTTTTTGCATCGGCTGCCTCAAGCCGATCCATTTAAAGAGAAGGTAAAAACTGCAGGTGATGAGATCAGGCTTTCAAGTAAAGAAGTTGCTGAAGAGCATAATGAACATAATCTTGAGGGCGAGAATTCCATCGAAGCTACAATAGAGATGCCAAGGACTGGGGGGCAGCAAGCAAATCCAACGATCGATGTAAGCAAACCAAAAGAAAACAAAGGCCGAAATAAGCGCAAGTGTAAGAGATCAAAAATCACCTTCGCTGAACTATTGGAAAAATATCAAAAGAAGAGTGAAGAGAAGAATGCTTATCGGCCAAATCATGCAAAGAATCCAAGATCACCTCCAAGGCGCAAATATGAGGATCATTATTGGCAAAGTGAGAATTTTAATGCAACATACTCATATCCTTATTTTGGTCCGCCAATACCAATGCCGTGGATGCCTCCCTATGCTCATATAGAATCATATCCATCATGGGACAGGTATGATACAAGGGCACATTCTCCATCTTATTTGAGACCATCTCACCAATATTATGTAGCTCCAAGAAGATCAACATTTGAACAATCACATGTTAAAGACCATTTCAATCATAAGGAATCGGTCCAGAGCTCAAGGAAGAAGAAAGAGGTGGTCAAGCAAGTTTACCGTGTTAAAAGAGATGGTCGTAAGAGTGCAACTTCAGATTTGATCTCAAGTGAAAAAGAGTCAATTAAAGTGTTGACATTGGCTACTAAAGGCAATGAGACAAAGCAACCAATTATTGAGATTCAAAGTGCCATATCTGAAGAAAAGAAGTTGAGAGTGCATAAGGCCAAAAAGGAATTGCCATTGGTCAAAAAAGAATCACAGCCGAGATGTCCACTCGGCTTATCATATTGGCAAAAGAAGAAATTACAAAAACTTAGTGCACAAGAACTTGAAGAAAGGAACATGGCATGGGTTCCCAAAGGAAGTGCTCAAAATAAGAATTATGTGCAAGCTTCCATTATAAGAAGTGCGGTAAAGGTGAAGAAGGAAAAGAGTGAAAACTATGAAGGACCAAGCCGAAGGTTTCAGCATCTTCGGTCTACACATTATCAATATTCTTCAACTATGCCACTAACGCCTTTGCCATGGAATTCGTCATCAGGTATGATTGGTAACCCTCAATGGGCTTATTTTAATTCATGGATGCAATATAATTTCTTACATCATGAAAGGGTATTACCAAGTCACTATACATTTGATTAGCTACAAGTTTGTTGCTGATCCAATGGGCCGAAATACTTGATTTGTCATTTAATTTGTTTGTTTCGGCCATATGTGCTTTGAGCGAAGTTTACATGGTAATGGCCGATAGTTATCTATCGTCCTAAGAGTATGTCAATGCATGGCCGGTGTAGTATTCTAACATCGTCCTTAGTTCGATTGGAGAGCGAGACAAGGTACGTGCTCATGGTAATTTATATTTATATTTGAATGGAGTTGAGACATCATGACCGATGTCATTGAATACATGCTGCATAGACCAATTCATAGTTGCAGAATTGGCTAGTGGGCTTATACTTTGTTTGGATATGATTTGGCTTATGCATCTTTGAGTCTATAAGAGGCCAAATCATAGCTGATTTTATTACTGAACATCGGATTAATGACATGCATAATATTGATGTTAGCCTTGTCTCTCTAGTACTCTGGAGATTATGTTTTGATGGTTCAATCCGTAGCAATGGCCAAAGTGTTGGTGTTGTTTATATATCTCCTTATGGCATTATTTTTTGAAGCCTCATGCCGCTTAGAATATTTTTATGCACAATTAGCAAAGCCGAATATGCATTGTTATTCGGATTGAATCTTTTTACTTGCTATAGGTGCTATACATATTGAGGCTTTCGGTGATTCGTTATGAGTAGTGCAACAAATATCCAAGGGTTGTCAATGTTTTGACGAATCACTTATAGTTTATCTTGGGGTATGTCTAGATGCAAAATTTACCTTGGTTTGCTTTAAAATTGTTCATATATTTAGACATGACAATTCGAAAGAATTGGCACAGCAAACCTCCGGCTACTATGTAAATCATGTTGTATTGCATTTCTCTCAATAGCCGATGCTTAGTCTCGTCAACATAGGTAAGGCCGAACCGAAGTCCACAACTTCGGCCACTAATGAAATTTTTATGCAGGCGAAAGTTAGGATTGGAGAAAGTTTATTGTTGATTATCTACAAAATCCTAGCAAAAGGGTGAACAATATGGTTCGGAGGATGACCTTGAGATACATATCTATGGAACTTTATCATCGGATTGTTAATGAAGCTGAGAAGGTTTCACCCAAGTTTGCATCAAAAAGTTCACACAAGACATGGTCGATATATACTTATCGTCCTAAGAACATATAAATGGCCGATGGAGTGTTGACATCGTCCTTAGAACAAACTTGGTACAAGTTATTATTCGGCACGCTAGCTTTGCCGAAAAACAGGGGAGCATGTGTTGACACTCAAAGGTGGCACGATTATAAAGAGTGGCTTGAAGCTGTGTCAAGATTAATTCAAACTTACTATTGAAAGTCACCATGAGATGGCTCTCTCGAGAAGATCAAGATGAATATGAAGATGGTCTAAAACGGAGCTCGGATGTAAAATTAATGACAAGTTCAGAGATGCTTATGTCGACACCAGATTAAAGAATGGCTAGAAACCCAATTAAGGTGGCTTCAAATGGGGAAAGATTCAACACAAAAGTTGTGCGCCTCGTCGAAATGCTCGATTTTGATAAAGGTCATGCCAATTTGAGGTCGTATGCAAAAGTTAGAGCCCGAACAGCGCGACCCTCCAGTGAGCAAAATATGACGCCCGGAACCAGACACATAAGTGGGTATGTCTGATGAGCTGCGTGAATAATTAGCTTTTTTGCGCGAGTGATTTGACCCTTGAGGTGACCTCTGATGAAAAAACGTTCGACATGAAAGTTGTTCGTCTCATTGAAACGGTCAAGATTGATTTTGGGCTCATTTCCATCCGAGGTAGTTTACCACCTCAAAAAAGACCTACAAGGTGCAGCCAGTTTTAAACCAAACAGTTTTGGAAAGTTCGGACAAAACCAATCCGAATTTGACTAGGGTTTTGGACGTGAATCCAAACCTTTTCCTTGCACGGGAAGTCCAGCCGCCTCTTATATACCTAAGGGGTGACGGCCGATTGAACAACACACAATCGATCAAATCATCTACCACTTTTTATCTTTTTATCTTTCTCCTTAACCCTAGTTCTTCTTCTTCCTCGTTCTTCGTTTGTTCTTCTTGTTGCAGGGCGGCGAACCTCAAGACCCTAGGGGCGATCAGGTCGACCTAGGGCAGCCCATGGCCACCGCGCACCCTGACGGGGTCCCTCCCGGGCGTGTGGGGTTTTGGGTCCTCGAAAGCACCCGCCGGATTACTTGCGTACCGCGCTTCCGGACGGGTCTCCTTCGACGTGAGTTGCGGTGCATCACCCTCGATGTTGGAGGTACACGGTGACGTGTTCGTGTGCGAACAGAAACACGCAAGTCCCCAGTATATGCACCTACACAAACAATCAAACACTTGCACCCAACACGAAAAAGGGGTTATCAATCCCTTCACGATCACTTGCAAAGGTGAGATCTGATAGAGATAGATATAAAAGATTACTAAAACGTAAAAGTAAATAAATTGCAGCAAGGTATTTTGGTATTTTAGGTATATAGATCTGAAAATATATGTAGGAAAATAGACCCGGGGGCCATAGGTTTCACTAGAGGCTTCTCTCTTGAAGGCAAATAATACAGTGGGTGAACAAATTACTATCGAGCAATTTATAGAAAAGCGCAAAGTTATGATGATATCCAAGGCAATGATTATGAATATAGGCATCACGTCCGTGTCAAGTAGACCGAATCCTGCCTGCATATATTACTATTACTCCACACATCGACCGCTATCCAGCATGCATCTAGAGTATTAAGTTCATAAAGAACGGAGTAACGCCTTAAGTAAGATGACATGATGTAGAGGGATAAACTCAAGCAACATGATGAAAACCCCATCTTTCTACCCTTGATGGCAACAATACAGTACATGTCTCGATACCCCTACTTTGTCACTGGGTGAAATCACGCAAGATTGAACCCAAAACTAAGCACCTCTCCCATTGCAAGAAAAACCAATCAAGTTTGCCAAACCAAACCGATAATTCGAAGAGAAATACAAAGATATCAAATCATGCATATAAGAATTTAGAGAAGATTCAAATAAAATTCTATGATAAGCTGATCATAAATCCACAATTCATTGATCTCGATAAACACACCGCAAAAGAAGATTACATCGGATAGATCTCCAAGAACATCAAGGAGAACATGGTATTGAGAATCAAAGAAAGGGAATAAGCAATCTAGCTACTAGCTATGGACCCGTAGGTCTATTGTAAACTACTCACGCTTCATCGGAAGGGCAATAGGGTTGATGTAGATGCCCTCCGTGATCGAATCCCCCTCCGGCAAGATGCCGGAAAAGGTCCCAAGATGGGAACTCACGGGAACAGAAGGTTACAGCGGCGGAAAAGTATTTTGGTGGACGCTTCTGTTCGTTCGGGAATATTTCTGAATTTATAGGCCAAAGATTAGGGTCGAAGGACTCTCGTGGGGCCCACAAGCTAGGGGCACCCCCAGGGTGTGCCCTAAGGGCTTGTGGAGCCCTCAGGATCTTCTGCCTTCCTCTCCAAGTCCTACGTGTGTCTTCTGGTCCAAGAAAAATCATCATAAAGTTTTATTCCGTTTGGACTCAGTTTGATATTCCTTTTCTGTAAAACTCAAAAACAAGGAAAAACATAAACGAGCACTGGGCTCTAGGTTAATAAGTTAGTCCCAAAAATAATATAAAATAGCATATTAATGCATATAAAACATCCAAAACAGATAATATAATAGCATGGAACAATAAAAAATTATAGATACGTTGGGGACGTATCACATTGTCACTCCTGATGTGCTTGATCTTGATGCCATAATTAGTCATGGCACGATTGCCAAATCGTTTGAAGACATCCTGCACTTCAGTCTTAAAGAGAATTATGTGTACCCAGGTATATCTAGAATAATCATCAACAATCACGAAGCCATAAAGATGTGCAGTGGTAGTAAGAGTAGAGTAGTGAGTAGGGTCAAATAAGTCCATGTGTAGCAGCTCGAAAGGATGTGAAGTCATCATGGTTGTCTTCGAGGGATGTTTTGTCCTAGTCATCTTCCCAGCTTTGCAAGCACCACAGAGATGATCCTTCTTGAACTTGACGCCCTCGGTGCCAATGATATGCTTCTTCTTCATGAGAGTGTGTAAGTTCCTCATGCCCGCATGTCCTAGCCTTCGATGCCAAAGCCAACACTCTGAAGCTTCGGCTAGAAGACATACAGCAAGCTGTGGTCCTGCGGAGAAATCTACCATATACAGATCACCTCTTTGATAACCTTCGAAGACTAGAGATTTGTCAGATGCCATAAGCACAAGGCAACGATATTTTCCAGATATCACAATCATATCAAGATCACAAAGCATTGAGACAGACATTAAGTTGTATCCAAGGGATTCAACAAGCATCACTTTATCCATGTGTCGATCCTTTGAGATAGCAACTCTACCTAGGCCCAACTCCTTGCTTTTACCAGTGTCAGCGAATGTGATGTGGCTTTTAGTAGATGGATGAAGAGTTGAATCCATGAGAAGACTTCGATCACCAGTCATGTGGTTAGTGCATCCAGTGTCCATAATCCATTCAGTAGCTTTCGGAGTCATACCCTACAGTGCAGTTAGCGGGATAGGCTTCACCAAGAGTATTGTGAAGCACAAACATTTGATGAACAAGCATACTATCAAAATTAAGATTCTTGGATGGTAAGATAGGATGCTCAAGAAACCCAGGGACGAAATAAATGGTAAGGCCATTTTGGCACTTTATCTTGCGTCCCACAAGATGTTTTAGGTACCCACCATTGTCTTCAGAAGTCAATGATTTTCGGCTGGACACCCGACCCTGCAAGAGAAGTTAATTCTTCTTAACCACCCACATCTTAAGGGGTGGCTTAGAAGCAATGAGTCTAAGTGCAGAATCTGAGAACTTTGGCTTTGAAGCCCTAGCAAATAGTTTTGCAGGAGGTGAATAGTACTCAAAAGAATATGTAGAAAGATTCTTTGACCTGTGAACATAGCGGTTAGAAGAAACACGCTCATATTCATGAGTCTGATTATAATTTCCCTACAAAACATTGGTGTTAGGATGACCTTGTGAGGTCCTCTGTCTGTATGAAGCCTTTGGGCCATATGAAGCCTTTGATCTGGGGTTTGTCTTCTTCCCTTGTGGTGTCATGATGACATTCACAGGAAGTTTCTTAAGATGACTTTTGGGAACTCAGATCTTCTTCATAGGTGACCCATTCCTGCAGTTAGTTCCAATAAACCTGGCAAACACTTCATCGTTCTGATTCTTGAACAGTTTATAGTTTGAGTCAAATGACTCATCAATGATAATAGGGTTAGCACAGGTGAAACCAGATAAGGTAGATGGATCCACTGAAGGGCCCTTTGCAGCAACCCATGTGGTTTTGGGGTACTGCTCAGGCTTCCAGTAAGAACCATAACATTCATTTTCCTCACGAAACCAACACCCTCTTTCCTAGGGTTTCGGTTCAGAATATGTTTCTTGAGGACATCACATAGTGTCTGATGCCCTTTGAGGCTTTTGTACATGCCTGTTTCAAGCAATGCCTTCAACCTGGCATTCTCATTAGCAATAGTAGTGGCATCCTCAGAAGAGGGGTTAGTTACCACAGTAGTAGTTGAAGGTATTGCAACTTCAGAAGCAGTAGAACATTCAGCAATAGAGACAACATTGTCACGCTCAAGGAATTTTAAACAAGGCGGCACAAAATCTTCCTGAGCGGAACTGGTCTGTCGAGCGAGTAGTGAATCATTTTCTTTTTGAAGATCTTCATGAGACGCTCTCAGTTTCTCTAGCTCTTGCTTCCTTTGAAGATAATCATAGGAAAGCTTCTCATGAGTAGCTGAGAGGGTTTCATGACGACTTTCAAGTTCTTCGTACTTAACATGAAGATTTTTTATGTCTTCGACTAAGGACTGAGTTTGATTCATTTCCTCGTCCAACAGGTCATCGCTTTTGTCTAACAATTTTTGAATCTTTTCCATGGTTTTTTGTTGTTCAGTTGCAATTTTAGCAAGTGTCTTATAACTGGGTTTGGATTCACATTCAGAGACAACTTCACTAGAGGTCTGAAAGTAAGCATCGCGAGAGTTTACCTTGGCACCTCGTGCCATGAAGCACTAGGTGGGAGTAGAGTCATCGTCGTCGTTCTCTTCAGCGTCGGTGTCTTGACCTTTGTCTTTAGTGTTGAAGATGGACTTGGCGACGAACGCTATCGGGGTACACAAACAGGGGTGTATGTTTTCCCCTGACTTGTGCACGGACAGCAAACCACCAGTCCGACAACTCTCAGCATCCAAGACAAGGCCAAGCAGAAGAGGTAGCTCTTTGAGAAATCAAAGGGCGGATCAAGAAGACCAAGACTAAGCTAAAGGAGTAAGACACCACCAAGAAAAAACCTCCCTTGCCAGTCAGGCGGGCCCGACGAGGTCGAGGTTGCCCCGAAGACAAGTCTCAGGGCTGTCTTGGCAGGCCTACTAGGCACGGTGAGGGCGGACTACCCCGCCAAGGCTCCACCGCTCCACCTCACAGCAACACAAGTCATCGATCGGTGCGGTGTCGAGTCCCCAAGAGACTAAGTGGCTATTATTTGGCACGTGGTAGCCACTTCCGAAGGAAATTGCCTCCAAAGGACACCCGTCCAGAGACGTGTCACGCAGTCAGGCGAGAAGGTGGCTGAACGGCCCGGCAAGGCTTGCTGGGCTACGCTATGATGTGACACTAAGCAACACATTTAATGCGCCTTGTCCTGTCTGCAGAGTTAGGTATGATAACACTGTTTGCTATCTAATCAGTACACAATGACTAATTTGCCATTGTGGTGACCCCTTGATCTATAAAAGGACGGTCGTGGCATCCTTAGAAAGGATTCGGACCTTTGTACACTCATACGCGTGTAGCTGCTCTCACCCCGAGGCAACCTTGCCGGGCTAGAGCACTGCATCTCCACTACGGTCCCCTTATCAATCCACCAAAGCAGGAGTATGAAAGCACAAGTGCTCCCTAGGTGATTTTGGTAATTAATGTCAACATATCTCTTGTTGGACTAATGTTTCTACCTAGTATGTTTCAGATAAGTTCAACAATGGAGTGGCATGGACTAGAGAATGTGGAACCCCTTCAATATGCTAAGGACAAAAGATTGGCTCAAGCTCAAGCACAGGACTCTACATTTGTTATTTTAGTGATCCAAGATCACATTGAGTCCATCGGAAAGCCAATACTATTAAGAAGGGATGAGGTGTTGCTTAATGGCTTTCTTGCTCAAAGTGCTTAGTGATATGCTCCAAAGCCCTCAACCACTTCCTCACTTCCAAATATGTCCCAAACCACAAGTCAAACTCGGACCCACAGAAACTTTTTATCCGGCGCCACCGAGTTCAGTTGACATAGCCACTGCCAGAAACCCTAGTCTTTTCGGTCTCACCGATAGGGATCTCGGTCTCACCGAGATGGGATTGCAAACTCTCTGTTGCCCATTGCAATAAACTCGGTCTCACCGAGATATGCGATCGGTCCCACCGAGATTGCAATGCAAACTCTCTATTTCCTTTTCGTAACGTTTCGGTCCAACCGAGATAAGCGAATCGGTCCCACCGAGTTTGCCTAACCAACTCTCTGTTAGTCTATTACCAAAATCGGTCTCACCGAGTTTGTGTAATCGGTCTCACCGAGATTACGTTATGCCCTAACCCTAATGATATCGGTCCCACCGAGTTGACATGTCGGTCCCATCAAAATGCCTAACGGTCACATTATGAACCAAATCGGTCTGACCGAGTTCTCTGAATCGGTCCCACCGAGTTTGGTGATTTGTGTGTAACGGTTAGATTTTGTGTGGAGGCTATAAATACCCCTCCACCCACTCTTCATTCGTGGAGAGAGCCATCAGAACATGCCTACACTTCCAATACATATTTTCTGAGAGAGAACCACCTACACTTGTGTTGAGGTCAAGATATTCCATTCCAACCACATAAATCTTGATCTCTAGCCTTCCCTAAGTTGCTTTCCACTCAAATCCTCTTTCCACCAAACCCAATCCTATGAGAGAGAGTTGAATGTTGGGGAGACTATCATTTGAAGCACAAGGGCAAGGAGTTCATCATCAACACACCATTTGTTACTTCTTGGAGAGTGGTGTCTCCTAGATTGGCTAGGTGTCACTTGGGAGCCTCCGTCAAGATTGTGGAGTTGAACCAAGGAGTTTGTAAGGGCAAGGAGATCGCCTACTTCGTGAAGATCTACCCTAGTGAGGCAAGTCCTTTGTGGGCGACGGCCATGGTGGGATAGACAAGGTTGCTTCTTCGTGGACCCTTCATGGGTGGAGTCCTCCGTGGACTCGCGCAACCGTTACCCTTCGTGGGTTGAAGTCTTCATCAACGTGGATGTACGATAGCACCACCTATCGGAACCACGGATAAAAAATCTCCGTGTCTCCAAATTGCGTTTGCACACTCCAATCCCTTCTCTTTACATTCTTGCAACTTGCATGCTTTACTTTCCGCTGCTCATATACTCTTTGTATGCTTGCATGCTTGCTTGATATGTATTGTGAATGTTTAAACTTGTGCTAAAACTCCACATCAACTTAAGAGAAATTAAAAACTGCAACTTTTCTTGATTAGAGTCTATTCACCCCCCTCTAGACACCTCTTCTCGATCCTTTCAATTGGTATCAGAGCTTTGGTCTCCATTGCCTTGGTTTAAACACCTTTGGAGGAAGATGGATGTGTCTACTTTGGGGAGTCTTAGACGTAGAGTGCCTATTCTTGATGGAGAGTTTTTCTATGAGTGGAAAAATGAAATGCTTGAGATTTTCAATGAATATCATTTGAACAAGTACATTACTAGCTCTTGTGCACCTCATATTGATCCTTTGCATCCTACACCCGAAGAGGATCTTGACATGATTCGCAATCTTAGAACCATCAATCTTATCATTAGAGGATTGCCCAAAAAGTTGATTGCTAATTTACCTACTCTTGATTGTGCCTATACTATATGGAGATTTCTTGAGGAATGATTTCCAGATTATTCCTTGAAAAATTTAGACGAAATCCTTCATAAATCTATCGCCTTGAGTAAGATGAATTCTAGTGATCCTAGCTTTGGCGATTGTCTATTTGAGCTTACAAATCTCATGCGTGCCAAAGGAGATGTTGGAATCATTAGCAATATCATTTCCGAAGCTATTAGAATTCATAAAGATAACCATAGGAATGATCATTTATCTAATGAATTACCCTCTCTAGGAGTTGATCAATCACAAGATGATGTTGAACATGGATACTATGATGAGGATGATGATGATAGTGACTATGATCTTGATGATGCAATGAGACACTTTGGTCTTATGGCAAATCTTCGCGGCTACATGGCTGGAGGAAAGGAATGGGTCCTTGATAGTGGATGTACTGATCATATGACCGGAGATAAAGATATGTTCCGTGAGCTTGCTGAAAACGACGGCCCTCGAAAGTATGTCACCTTTGGTGATAACTCAAAGGGTAAGGTAGTTGGCCTCGGTAAGGTGGCCATCTCACATGATAGCTCCATACAAAATGTCATGCTCGTTGAATCTCTTGGGTACAATTTACTTTCAGTATCTAGACTTGCTGATTTCGGTTTCAATGTCCTATTTACTGAGGTAGATTGCCAAGTGTTTCGTATAGACAATCGTAAAATGGTCTTTACCGGTATACGTAGAGGTGATCTTTACACTGTTGATTTCACTAAAAAGGCTCAACCTAGAACTTGCTTAATTGCTAAATCTTCTAAAGGCTGGTTGTGGCATAGAAGACTAGGTCATGTGGGCATGCGAAATCTTGATAAGCTTATTAAAGGTGATCATATCCTTGGAGTAAAAGATGTCATATTTGACAAGGATAAACTTTGTAGTGCTTGTCAGGCAGGGAAACAGGTTGGAGGAAGTCATCGCGCGAAGAACATCATGACCATGAGAAGACCACTCGAGCTACTTCACATGGACCTCTTTGGTCCCAATGCCTACAAAAGTCTCAGTGGTAACTCATTTGGTCTAGTCATAGTTGATGATTTTTCAAGATTTACGTGGGTGTTCTTTCTTGATGACAAATCGTAGGTCCAAAAGATCTTCAAAAACTTCGCTAGGAAGGCCCAAAATCAATTTGACGTGAAGATCAAAAAGGTTCGGAGCGACAACGGAACGGAGTTCAAGAAAGCAAATGTGGATACCTTTCTTGACGAAGAAGGGATTTCACATGAGTTCTCGGCTACGTACACACCTCAACAAAATGGAGTTGTTGAGAGGAAGAACCGGACTCTTATTGAGATGGCAAGAACGATGCTTGATGAGTACAAGACTCCAAAACACTTTTGGGCGGAAGCGGTTGAGACAGCTTGTCATGCAACAAATCGCTTGCATCTTCACAAGCTACTCGGCAAGACGGCATACGAGCTCCTCACCGGTAACAAACCCCAAGTTGGATACTTTCGAGTATTTGGCTCAAATTGCTACATTCTTGATAAGCATCGTCATTCTAAATTTGCTCCTAAATCTCATGAAGGTTTCCTACTTGGTTATGGCTCAAACTCTCACACTTACCGTGTCTACAACAATTTCACCTGAAAGGTTGAAGAGACGGTAGATGTGAAGTTTGATGAATCTAACGGCTCGCAAGTAGATCATTTGCCAATTGATGTAGGAGACAAAGACCCTTCAGAAGCCATCCAAGACTTGTCTATTGGCAAGATTCGTCCAACGTAGGTGAAGGAGAGTACCTCGTCCGTCCAAGTGGAAGCTTCTACCTCACGATAAGGTGAACCAAGAATTGATACGGAAGCATCCACAAGTGGGACACACCAAGACGAAGAAAACGAGGAAGTACACCAAGATGAACATCAACAACCTCCTTCTCCACCACGACAAGAGAATGACAACGTCAACAATGAAGAAGGCCAAGAAGAAGAACAAGATGAAGAAGATGTTCCACCCCGAGCCAAGCCAAAGCTCCCACGAGTTCGAGCAAGAATCGCCAAAGATCATCCCGTCGAGCAAATCTACGATGATATCCAAACCGGGAGAATCACTCGCTCTAAAACTTGATTGGCAAATTTTTGTGAACATTACTCATTCATCTCTAGCATTGAACCTATGAAGGTTGAAGAAGCATTGGAAGATCTGGATTGGATAAACGGTATGCATGAAGAGCTACACAACTTTGAGAGAAACAAAGTATGGACATTGGTCGAGAAGCCCGACAACAACCACAACATCATTGGTACCAAATGGGTGTTTCGCAACAAGCAAGGTGAAGATGGTCAAGTCGTCCGCAACAAAGCACGCCTAGTCGCCCAAGGCTACACTCAAGTCAAAGGTATGGACTATGGTGAGACATATGCTCCCGTTGCTAGACTTGAGTCCATTCGCATCTTACTTGCTTATGCTAATCACCATGATATCACCTTGTACCAAATGGACATTAAAAGTGCTTTTCTAAATGGTGAAATTGAGGAGGAAGTTTATGTTAAGCAACCTCCTGGCTTTGTCAATCCTAAGAAACCTAATCATGTTAACAAACTTCAAAAATCCCTTTATGATCTTAAACAAGCTCCTAGAGCGTGGTATAAATGCTTGACAAGTTCCTTATTGAAAAAGGCTTTGAAATTGGTAAAATTGATTCTACTCTTTTTACTAAAAGGGTTATAACTATTTGTGTGCCAAATTTATGTTGATGATATTATATTTGGTTCAACTAACCCTCATTTTAGTGAGAAGTTTGGAAAGCTAATGTCGGAGAAGTTTGAGATGTCTATGATGAGTGAACTCAAATTCTTTCTTGGTTTGCAAATCAAGCAAACTAAGGAAGGTACCTTTGTTTCTCAAACAAAGTACACCAAGGACTTATTCAAGAAGTTCAATATGCAAGAATGCAAAGGTATGTCTACACCCATGCCTACTAGTGGACATCTTGACTTGACTAAGGACGGTGAACCGGTTGATCAAAAAGTTTACCGCTCTATGATTGGTTCATTGTTATATCTACGTGCCTCCCGTCCTGACATTATGATAAGTGTGTGCATGTGTGTCAAGCGGCCCCTAAAGAATGTCATCTTAAGGTTGTGAAAAGGATAGTGAGATACTTAATAAACACACCAAATTTTGGCATTTGGTATCCTAAGAGGTCTTCTTCAGATCTTGTTGGTTACTCCGATTCGTACTATGCTGGAGACAAGGTTGATAGAAAGTCCACTTCGGGTACTTGTCAATTTCTTGGTAGATCTCTTGTGTCTTGGTCCTCCAAGAAACAAAACTCGGTATCCTTATCCACCGCCGAAGCGGAATACATTACCGCTGGATCATGTTGTGCTCAATTACTTTGGATGACCCGAACTCTTAAAGATTATGGGATATATGTGAAACATGTTCCATTGCTTTGTGACAATGAAAGTGCTATTAAGATTGCTCACAATCCCGTGCAACATTCTCGAACTAAGCATATTGAAGTTCGTCATCATTTCATTCGAGATCATGTTGCCAAAGGGGACATTGATCTTAAGCATGTTCGCACCGATAAGCAATTAGCGGATATATTTAGCAAACCGCTTGATGAGAAAGTCTTTTGCCGTTTGAGAGGTGAATTGAACATCATAGATGCTTCAAACTTGGAGTAGGAACTCCATTTGGATACATGCAAGGCATGAGCCTTTGACTAATCCTTGATATTTCTTTCATGATGCTATCTATATGTCTTGGATATTTTTGCACCCTTGCATGCTATCTAACCCTTGTAGGTACTTGGATGAATCTAAATCCATGAGATTGCAACTCACTCACATCTTGGGCAATCTCTACATCATCAAGTCTCTACACAATGGTGGTTGAAGACAAGGAAGCACAAAACCCTTCAAACATATCCTTTGACAAATTCTGCAATAAGATTTATGATTGTCATTTTGGATACACAAGTGCTCTTCCTTGCAAGCTAACCCATGTAGGAAGATGAACTCAAATTCCAAGTGGTGCTCCCAACTCTTGATGAGCTACATCAACCTTGAGCAACCCACACAAGTTCAACTACATGATCAAGATCAACACCACCACCCAAGGTACGTTATTCCATCTTAGAGAAGCTTTACTCCAAATCATGGGGCAAAGCAACTCAACAAGATGTGAATACATCAAGATGCTTAAACGAAAAATGGTAACCCCATTTTAAGCTTAAACGATGAGTATGACCAAAGATCAAGTGACCTCACTTGACTCTTATGTCAATATACTCTAACATAGGTGACTTTGTCACCGCCCAATTCGAGATGAAGTTCTCTTGTGTTTCCCCTTTCAAAAAAAACTTCATCTAGATCTTTTCATTTCTTCTTGTTCAGCATTTTCTGCATCCAATTCTTTGCAGATCTTTCAGCAAATTCCTTGCAAATCCGTGTGAGATCTTAAGTGCCTAGTGAGCTGAGGTGACAAGTGTTTTCTCTGTGATGGACTCGGTCACACCGGTTTGTTTCTTTTGGTCCAACCGAATTCTCTCAGTGCCACCAAAGCACACAACTCGGTGCTACCGATATCACTATAGGAAAGACAGCTTGCCACTTGTTCCTGCATACCTTTTTGCTCTAGCTCCACTCAATGACTCTTGTCCTCTACCAGCATCACATTCGACTTGTTTTGTGACTCAAGGACCAAACCCTTTTGTAATAAAAATCCAGAAGAGCCCTTCTTGGAAATTGATGTCAAAGGGGGAGAGAGAGATCACATCAAAGCTTAAAGAGAGATCACATCAAAGGGGGAGAGAATACTCAGGGGAAGAGTGTAAGAAACCCCAGATGCCTGGTGTTCAAGAGGAGAGAAGTTACATGTCTTTAAGAGGGGAAAGACATGTTCATATTTGATTGGTTGCATTAGCTCTGTTTCTTTTCTTTGCTCTGATTTTCTGTTCCCTATCTTCTCCCAGTATCCCATGTTAGATTCAGGGCGAGCAAGACATCTAAGGGAAGGAAATCCTTGAATTCATTGCACATCTTTACCTTTGGGGACATGTCTATATCCAATAGAGTACTCAGTACTCACTCTCTACATGTCATCCCAGTCTTGGTACTTTTGTGGTTCTTTTGTTTGCTCTGGCTAGTAGATGTATCTGCGTTATCTAACCTTGTTTACTCACGTTCATTTCTTCCTAATCCAACTCAAGATCACAAGGTAAGTATATGCATCACAGTCATGTGCATGAGGATTTCTTGCTGATGTACATATTGTTTTCAAGAAGGACTCATGAGCATGAAGGCACATTTCTCGTATTCACATCATTTGCTCTGATGCATATAACCAAGATACATGTAACACATTGCTTACTCTGTCATGCTTATGCATTCACATGCTCCTATGTTCCATATTTACATGAGTGCATACATATAGAGGGAGCCTGTGCATGTTACATGTCTTTCCAAAGCTTTACTTGTTGTTCTCTATATCTTTATCTAAAGCTTTGATGTATGTTGTCATCAATTACCAAAAAGGGGGAGATTGAAAGCACAAGTGCTCCCTGGGTGATTTTGGTAATTAATGTCAACATATCTCTTGTTGGACTAATGTTTCTACCTAGTATGTTTCAGATAAGTTCAACAATGGAGTGGCATGGACTAGAGGATGTGGAACCCCTCCAATATGCTAAGGACAAAAGATTGGCTCAAGCTCAAAGCACAAGACTCTACATTTTCTATTTTAGTGATCCAAGATCACATTGAGTCCATAGGAAAGCCAATACTATTAAGAAGGGATGAGGTGTTGCTTAATGGCTTTCTTGCTCAAAGTGCTTAGTGATATGCTCCAAAGCCCTCAACCACTTCCTCACTTCCAAATATGTCCCAAACCACAAGTCAAACTCGGACCCACCGAAACTTTCTATCCGGCGCCACCGAGTTCAGTTGACATAACCACTGCGAGAAACCCTAGTCTTTTCGGTCTCACCGATAGGGATCTCGGTCTCACCGAGATGGGATTGCAAACTCTCTGTTGCCCATTGCAATAAACTCGGTCTCACCGAGATATGCGATCGGTCCCACTAAGATTGCAATGCAAACTCTCTGTTTCCTTTTCGTAACGTTTCCGTCAACCGAGATGAGAAAATCAGTCCCACCGAGTTTGCCTGACCAACTCTCTGTTAGTCTATTACCAAAACCGGTCTCACCGAGTTTGTGTAATCGGTCTCACCGAGATTACGTTATGCCCTAACCCTAATGATATCGGTCCCGCCGAGTTGACATGTCGGTCCCACCGAAATGCCTAACGGTCACATTATGAACCAAATCGGTCTGACCGAGTTCTCTGAATTGGTCCCACCGAGTTTGGTGATTTGTGTGTAACGGTTTTTTTGTGGAGGCTTTAAATACCCCTCCACCCACTCTTCATTCATGGAGAGAGCCATTAGAACATGACTACACTTCCAATACATATTTTCTGAGAGAGAACCACCTACACTTGTGTTGAGGTCAAGATATTCCATTCCAACCACATAAATCTTGATCTCTAGCCTTCCCCAAGTTGCTTTCCACTCAAATCCTCTTTCCACCAAATCCAATCCTATGTGTCGTGGAATTGTCACGGCAGATGTCCTAGCGAAAGGACTTAGTCGTGGAGCCATCGCAACGGGTTAGCTTAAAGGGGTTAAACCGGACAAGGGACACGAGAGTTTTATACTTGTTCGGCTCCTTACGATGAAGGTGAAAACCTACGTCTAGTTGTGATGGAATTGCTGGGGTTTCGATGACCAAGGAGCGAATACGCTTTGCCTGAGTCTCGATTTATTTATTTTTGTCCTTGAACCGCCGCCGGGTCGTGCCTTTATATACACAGGTCGACGCCCGCCGGCTTACAGAGTCCCGATGCCGGTTTATACACATACCGGCTCGGTCTCTACTTTGTCATACCTTACAATACAAGTCATGTACTACATGGCGGTTTATAGCTACAGGCCTTAATCTACCTTTGGGCCTTGGGCCTTCGAGTCTCTGTAGTAAACCGATTTATTCCTTGTCTTCATGGGCTTTTAAGTGTAACAATCCATTATGGGGATAACCCGGCTTCCTTGGCCGGTTTACACCTAGTAGTAATATCCCCAACACTATGAGAGAGAGTTCAGTGTTGGGGAGACTATCATTTGAAGCACAAGAGCAAGGAGCTCATCATCAACACACCATTAGTTACTTCTTGGAGAGTGGTGTCTCCTAGATTGGCTAGGTGTCACTTGGGAGCCTCTGTCAAGATTGTGGAGTTGAACCAAGGAGTTTGTAAGGGCAAGGAGATCGCCTACTTCGTGAAGATCTACCCTAGTGAGGCAAGTCCTTCGTGGGTGACGGCCATGGTGGGATAGACAAGGTTGCTTATTCATGGACCCTTCGTGGGTGGAGTCCTCCGTGGACTCGCGCAACCGTTACCCTTCGTGGGTTGAAGTCTCCATCAACGTGGATGTACGATAGCACCACCTATCGGAACTACGGATAAAAAATCTCCGTGTCTCCAAATTGCGTTTGCACAGTCCAATCCCTTCTCTTTACATTCTTGCAACTTGCATGCTTTACTTTCCGCTGCTCATATACTCTTTGTATGCTTGCATGCTTGCTTGATATGTATTGTGAATGTTTAAACTTGTGCTAAAACTCCACATCAACTTAAGAGAAATGAAGAACTGCAACTTTTCTTGATTAGAATCTATTCACCCCCCTCTAGACACCTCTTCTCGATCCTTTCAGAGTAGGGTTTATGCCTCGTGGCGGCCCGAGCCTGGGTAAAAACTGCCCGTGAGATCTCTATCGTGCTGCTCTGCGCCCTCCGCTCTTTGTGCAATATTCTCTTCCCCCTGCCGAACCACAAGGGGCTAATGGCCCCATAGGTGGCCGTGTTTTCCCACGACATCTTTGGCACGCCAGGTAGGGGGAAGCGCTTGCGCGAACCCGAGAGTGTATGCAGTGCGTCATCATCATCATTGTTTTCTTCACCGACGGCTTCATCATCCATGACGCCTAAGAAAAGATGGGGAATGACGGAGCGGGAGGGAAGCGAGCGCTACTGCTCCCCCACCCATCCCGTACAATCTCCGTCGCCTCTCTCCACCGTAGCCGTAGCACCGGCAGAAGCTAGGAATGGTGGCGGCGCGGCTGCCCCAAATGGGTCAGGCAGCATGGTCGTCATGCAAGCCCCGTTCGGGAAAGGGGCAAGGTGCGAGGGTACAAGGTTTCTCTCTCTAGCACTCTCACTTATCAACAATCAAGCTACACTGGGTCTAGCGTCATCAATGTCGATGAGCCCGTGCGATACTCGGTCCAGCATTTACCCTGCTTAGGGAAATCCTGAGTGGAGCACCGGTGCGAATCCGTTGATTGACGCCCCGGTACATACGCTGCGGCAAGGCTGTCCGCATTGGCGTGACTTTTGTGCCAACTGCCGCCATCTTGCTTGAAAAAGTGTAAAGAGGAGGAGAGAGAACCCGGTCATGCCCTGCATCGCGCCCTGCCGCCCGCAAGATACATATGATTCCTGTCGGCACCTACCGAGAGCCGAAAAGCGACACGCACGATGCCATCCTTCCCAAAACATGCAGACGCGGCAAGCGGCCGCAGCTGAAGGAAGTGGAAGGAAGCGAGAATGAAAGCTAAGTCCAAGCACCCGTTGCTCCATTATAGACCTAGAATTTGCATTTGCTTATCCCTTGGATACCAAGGTGTTCGTATGAAGAAATCCTTCACGTGATGGCACCTGATGCGGCTTAAAGCTACGTCGGTATTTCCCCAAAGAGGAAGGGATGATGCAGCACAGCGGCGTAGATATTTCCCTCAGTGATGAGATCAAGGTTATCGAACCAATAGGAGAACCAAGCAACACTACGTAAACAACACCTGCACACAAATAACAAATACTCGCAACCCGACGTGTAAAAGGTGTTGTCAATCCCTTTCGGGCAACGGCGCTAGAAATTGGCAAACGGACGTGAGAGAGTAGAAAATATTGATAGACCGAACGCCAAATAAAATAAAGTGCAACAAGGTATTTTTGGTTTAATAAATCTGAAAATAAAAGCAAAGGAAAATAGATCGCAAGGGCAAATATATTAAGAAGAGACCCGGGGGCCGTAGATTTCACTAGTGGCTTCTCTCGGGGAAAATAGCAAACGGTGGGTGAACAAATTACTGTTGGGCAATTGATAGAACTTCAAATAATCATGACGATATCCAGGCAATGATCATTATATAGGCATCACGTCCAAGATTAGTAGACCGACTCCTGCCTGCATCTACTACTATTACTCCACACATCGACCGCTATCCAGCATGCATCTAGTGTATTAAGTTCATGGAGAAACGGAGTAATGCAATAAGAACGATGACATGATGTAGAAAAGATCTATTTATGTAGAAATAGACCCCATCGTTTTATCCTTAGTAGCAACGATACATACGTGTCGGTTCCCCTTCTGTCACTAGGATCAAGCACCGTAAGATCGAACCCACTACAAAGCACCTCTTCCCATTGCAAGATAAATAGATCAAGTTGGCCAAACAAAACCCAAATATCGGAGAAGAAATACGAGGCTATAAGCAACCATGCATATAAGAGATCAAGAAGACTCAAATAACTTTCATGGATAAAAAGATAGATCTGATCATAAACTCAAAGTTCATCAGATCCCAACAAACACATCGCAAAAAGAGTTACATCATATGGATCTCCAAGAGACCATTGTATTGAGAATCAAACGAGAGAGAGGAAGCCATCTAGCTACTAACTACGAACCCGAAGGTCTACAATGAACCACTCACGCATCATCGGAGAGGCACCAATGGAAGTGGTGAACCCCTCTGTGATGGTGTCTAGATTGGATCTGGTGGTTCTGGACTCTGGTGGCTGGAATTGATTTTCGTCGACTCCCCTAGGGTTTCTGGAATATTGGGGTATTTATAGAGCAAAGAGTCGGTTCCGGGGGCACCCGAGGTGGGCACAACCCACCAAGGCGCACATGGGCCTCCAGGCGCACTCTGGTGGGTTGTGCTCCCCTCGGAGCACCCCTAAGGTGCTTCTCCGGCCCACTGGATGTCTTCTGGTCCAAAAACTCCACAAAACATTTTGCTGTGTGTGGACTCTGTTTGGTATTGATTTCCTGCGATGTAAAAAACATGCAGAAAACAGCAACCGGCACTTGGCACTATGTCAATAGGTTAGTACCAAAAAATGATATAAATGACTATAAATGATTATAAAACATCCAAGAATGATAATATAACAGCATGGAACAATAAAAAATTATAGATACGTTGGAGACGTATCAGCATCCCCAAGCTTAATTCCTGCTCGTCCTCAAGTAGGTAAATGATAAAAACAGAATGTTTGATGTGGAATGCTGCCTAACATGTCATCTCATATTCTTTTCTTTATAGCATGGACATTTGGACTTCTATATGGTTCAAAGCAGTAGTCTAGTTTTGACATGATGACTTAAATACTCAAGCATATCAACAAGCAACCATGTCTTTCAAAATATCAACGCTAAAATGAGTTATCCCTAGCCCATCATGCTCAATCATTGATCCATTCATGAAACACACTCGCATATTAGCTACACCCAATGCTCAAGTACGATCATAGTGCCCCCTAGTTGGTGCTTTATAAGAGAAGATGGAGACTCAAAATAAAAATAAAAATTGCATCAAGTAAAAGAAAGGCCCTTCGCGAAGGGAAGTAGGGATTTGTAGAGGTGCCAGAGCTCAAAGCAAAAAACTTAGAGATAAAAACATTTTGGGAGGTGTACTTTTCCCACCAACGAAAATGACTTAGAGCTCCCAACACTTTCCATGCTAGATATATCATAGGCGGTTCCCAAACAGAAAATAAAGTTTATTCCTTTTTCAACCATACTTTCACTTTCCATGGCTAGCCGTATCCACGGTTGCCCTCCATACCAACACTTTCCAAGGAATTTATTATTTGACAACATAAAGTAAATTCATTTTTCATTTCGGGACTGGGCATCCCTAATACCTTTGCCTTGCTCTCGTGCAATGACAAGCGAATAAACACTCATCGTGAGAATAACGCATCTAGCATGGAAAATATTAGCCACCCCTCACCGCCTCGCGAGCGGTACGAGCACACAAAAGAGAAATTTATTTTGAAAATTAGAGATGGCACATACAAATTTGCTTAGAACGGCAAAAGAATAGCACATATAGGTAGATATAGTGGACTTATGTGGCGAAACTGGTTTAAAGGATTTTGGATGCACAAGTACTGATCATATTTAGTGCAAAATGAAGGCTAGCAAAAGATTGAGAAGCGACCAACCAAGAAACGAATAATCTCATAATCGAGCATTAAGCATAATTAACACTGAATAATGCACCACAAGTAGGATGTAATTTCATTGCATGACTATTGACTTTCGTGCTTGCATAGGGAATCACAAATCTTAACACCAATATTTTTACTAAAGCATAATTACTCATCAACATGACTCACATATCACCTCATCATATGTCAAAACTATTACAAGGAATAAAGTTTATTTTGTCCAAAGATCTTCATGAAAGTTTTTATTATATTCTTCTTGGATATCTATCGCTTTGGGACTAATTTTTTCATGTGTTGCTTTTGATAAGCTCAAACAAATATAAGTGAAGATTATGAGCATAATATTTCTTTCTCTCAAATTAATTTAAGTGAAGCAAGAGAGAATTTCTTCAAATTTTACTAAATCTCAAATAAATCTAAGTGAAGCAAGAGAGCATTTCTTCAAAACTCCTAAAGCAAACCGTGCTCAAAAAGATATAAGTGAAGTACTAGAGCAAGAAGTCCATAGCTCATAAAAATTTAAGTGAAGCATAGAGAGCAATTCTAACAAGTCATGACATAATTTTGGCTCTCTCAAATAGGTGTGTCCAGCAAGGATTCAAGACTTAAAACAAAAAGCAAAACAAGAAAACACTCATATCATACAAGACGCTCCAAGCGAAACTCATAGTATGTGACGAATAAAAATATAGCTTCGAGTAAAATACCGATGGTCGTTAGAAGAAAGAGGGGATGCCACTCGGGGCATCCCCAAGCTTAGTTGCTTGCTTCTCTTTGGATAATAGCTTGGGGTGCCATGGGCATACCCAAGCTTAGGCTCTTCTTACTCCTTATTCCTTCATCCATCGTAAGATAACCCAAAACTTGAAAACTTCAATCACACAAAACTCAACAAAACCTTCGTGAGATCTGTTAATATAAGATAACAAATCACTACTATAAGTACTGTATCAAACCAATTCATATTTTGTTCTTGCATTATATCTACTGTATTCCAACTTTTCTATGGCAAAAACTCATCAAAGAAAACCATAGAATCATTAAAACAAGCACACAACGCAAAGAAAACAGAATCTGTCAAACACAGAACAGTCTGTAGCAATCTGAATAACTCGAATACTTCTGTAACTCCAAAACTCCTGAGAAATTAGGACGTCTTGGGAAATTTGTATATCAATATTTTGTAAAAAAATCAGAGCAAAAGCATGTTTCTCTGATTTTTTTTAAAATTATTTTACTGAGCGCAAAAGTTTCTGTTTTTCAACAAGATCAAATCAACTATCTCCCAAGAAGATCCTAAAGGCTTTGCTTGGAAAAAACACTAATTAAAATACAAAAAACACAATTATAACAGTAGCATAATTGTGTAAACACTCAAGAACAGAAAGCAAAAAAGCAAAAATAAATTTTATTCATTGGGTTGCCTCCCAATAAGCGCTATTGTTTCACGCCCTTAGCTAGGCATAAAGCAAGGATCTAAGTTTTGTCATCTTTGGTTCTAGATACATAAGATGCCCTCATGATTGATCCATATGGAGGCCTAATTCTTATTCTAGGGAAGTGTTCCATGCCCTTCCTTAGTGGAAATTGGAACTTAATATTGCCTTCTTTCATATCAATCATGGCACCAATAGTGCGTAAAAATGGTCTACTAAGAATAATTGGACAAGACGGATTGCAATCAATATCAAGAACAATAAAATCTATGGGCACATAATTCCTATTTGCAAGAATAAGAACATCATTAATTCTTCCCATAGGCTTTTTAATAGTAGAATCCGCCAAGTGCAAATTTAAAGAACATTCTTCAATGTCGGTAAGACCAAGCACATCACATAAGGATTTCGGAATTGTAGAAACACTAGTACCCAAGTCACACAAAGCAAAACACTCATAATTTTTAATCTTGACTTTGATAGTAGGTTCCCATTCATCATGCAATTTTTTAGGAATTGAAACTTCTAATTCCAACTTTTCTTCTAAAGCTTTCATCAAAGCATCAACAATATGTTTAGTAAAAGCTTTATTTTGTTCATAATCATGGGGTGAATTTATCATGTATTGCAACAAAGAAATACAATCAATCAAAGAGCAACTATCATAATTAAAGTCTTTGTAATCCAAAAGAGTGGGCACATCACTAGTTAAAGTCTTGACCTCTTCAGACCCATTTTTATCAATTTTCTCAACAAGATTTTCACCCTCCGAATTATCGGGACGCCTTCTAACTAAAGTTGACTATCTCTAGTCCCATTTTCATCAATGATAATTTTAGTAAACAAGGAATCAATAGAAGAAACACCAATCATTTTAAGATCTTCGTCAATTTTATGAAAGCAATCACTAGAAAACGCTTTTTCTAAAAATTCTCTTTTAGCTCTAAGCATAGCGGTTCTTTTCTTACTTTCATCCATAGAAACATAAAGAGCTTTAATTGATTCCTCAACATTAGGCAAAAAAAATTCATCTTGAGATTTTCTACATCATGAGAAATTCTATCAACACTTCTAGACAAATCATCAATCTTATTCAGCTTTTCTTCTATGGTAGTGTTGAAAACTTTTTGCGTGTTGATAAATTCTTTGATATTATTCTCAAGATGAGAGGTGTTCCTATTATTATAATAATAAGGATTTCCATAGGAATTACCATAATTATTAGAGGAATTACTAGGAAAAGGCCTAGGATTAAAATTACCTCTATAAGCATTGTTGTTGAAATTATTTCGCGAGATAAAATTCACATCTACGGCATCACTATTTTGCTCAATCAAAGTAGACAAAGGCATGTCATTGAAATAAATAGGAGCACTTTTACTAGCAACCCATTTCATAAGAGCATCAACTTTTTCACTCAAAGAAGAAATTTCTTCAACCAAATTAACATTTTTACTAGTAGGAGCTCTTTCGGTATGCCATTGTGAATAATTTGTCATAATATTATCAAGAAATTTGGTGGCTTCAGCCAAAGTACTTTCCATAAAAGTACCACCCGCGGCAGAATCTAAAAGATTACAAGAAACAAAATTCAACCCGCATAAAATTTGTGTATGATCATCCAAAGATTTAACCCATGAGTTGGGCAATTCCTTAGCATCATTTTCATCCTTTCGCAAGATTGCGCAACATGCTCATGTTCAAGTTGCTTGAAATTCATGGTCTAGGTTCTAAGGGAAATAATTTTTGCAGGCGGAAAATACTTAGTGCTAAAAGCATCTTTGCACTTATTCCAAGAATTGATACTATTGCGATGCAAAGAAGAAAACCAATTTTTTGCAGAATCTCGCAAAGAAAACGAAAATAATTTCGTCTTCACAACATCATTGTCCACATATTTTTTATTTTTCATATCGCATAATTCCATGAAGGTATTAAGATGGGACGCGGCATCCTCATTAGGAGTACCGGAAAATTGATCTTTCATCACAAGATTCAGCAAAGCAGTATTAATATCACAAGACTCCGCACTAGTGGCGGGAGGAGCAATTGGAGAGCCAATAAAATCATTGTTGTTGGTATTTGAGAAATCACACAACTTTGTGTTCTCTTGAGTCATTATGACTACGCAACAAGATTGCACTCAAAAACAGATCCGGCAAGAAAACGGCGAACGAAAAAGAGAGCGAATAAAATGACAAATTTTTGTGAAGTGGGGGAGAGGAAACCGAGAGGCAAATGGCAAAAAATGTAAATTGCGAGGAGATGAGATTTGTGATTAGGAACCTGGTATATGTTGAAGATCCTCCTCGGCAACGGCGCCAGAAATTCCTTTTGATGCGGCTTAAAGCTACGTCGGTATTTCCCCAAAGAGGAAGGATAATGCAGCACAGCGGCGGTAGGTATTTCCCTCAGTGATGAGACCAAGGTTATAGAACCAGTAGGAGAACCAAGCAACACTACGTAAACAGCACCTACACACAAATAACAAATACTCACAACCCGACGTGTAAAAGGGGTTGTCAATCCCTTTCGGGCAACGACGCCAGAAATTGGCAAACGGACGTGAGAGAGTAGTAAATATTGATAGATCGAACGCCAAATAAAATAAAGTGCAGCAAGGTATTTTTTGTATTTTTGGGTTAATAGATCTGAAAATAAAAGCAAAGGAAAATAGATCGCAAAGGCAAATATATTAAACAAGAGACCCGGGGGCCGTAGATTTCACTAGTGGCTTCTCTCGAGGAAAATAGCAAACGGTGGGTGAAGAAATTACTGTTGGGCAATTGATAGAACTTCAAATAATCATGACGATATCCAGGCAATGATCATTATATAGGCATCACGTCCAAGATTAGTAGACCGACTCCTGCCTGCATCTACTACTATTACTCCACACATCGACCGCTATCCAGCATGCATCTAGTGTATTAATTTCATGGAGAAACGGAGTAATGCAATAAGAACGATGACATGATGTATACAAGATCTATTTATGTAGAAATAGACCCCATCGTTTTATCCTTAGTAGCAATGATACATACGTGTCGGTTCCCCTTCTGTCACTGGGATCAAGCACCGTAAGATCAAACCCACTACAAAGCACCTCTTCCCATTGCAAGATAAATAGATCAAGTTGGCCAAACAAAACCCAAATATCGGAGAAGAAATATGAGGCTATAAGCAATCATTCATATAAGAGATCAAAGAAGACTCAAATAACTTTCATGGATAAAAAGATAGATCTGATCATAAACTCAAAGTTCATCGGATCCCAACAAACACACCGCAAAAAGAGTTACATCATATGGATCTCCAAGAGACCATTGTATTTGTTGGCGAACGTAGCATGCAATTTCAAAAAAAATCCTACAATCATGCAAGATCTATCTAGGAGATGCATAGCAACGAGAGGGGGAGAGTGTGTCCACGTACCCTCGTAGACCGAAAGCTGAGGCGTTAGGTTAACGCGGTTGATGTAGTCGAACGTCTTCACGATCCAACCGATATTAGTACCGAACGTACAGCACCTCCGAGTTCAGCACACGTTCAGCTCGATGACGTCCCTCGAACTCTTGATCCAGCAAAGGGTCGAGGGAGAGTTCCGTCAGCACGACGGCGTGGTGACGGTGATGGTGATGTGATCCGTGCATGGCTTCGCCTAAGCACTACGACGCTATGACTGGAGGAGTAAATTGTGGAGGGGGGCACCGCACACGGCTAAGAGAACAATTGATGTGTTATGGGGTGCCCCCTGCCCCCGTATATAAAGGAGGGGAGGAGGAGGAGGCCGGCCAGGAGGCACGCGCCATGGGGGAGTCCTACTAGGACTCTAGTCCTAGTAGGATCCCCCCTTTTCCTTTCTTCACCAGAGGGAAAAGGAAGGAGAGGGAGAGGGAGAGGAAAGGGGGCCGCGCCCCTCCTCCTTGTCCTATTCGGACTCCCTAGGAGGGAGGCCCCCCCTCCCGCGAGCTTCCCTCTCTCTCCCTTAGGGCCCATGTAGGCCCAATACTTCCCCGGGGGTTCCGGTAACCCTCGGTACTCCGGTAAAATACCCGAACCACTCGAAACCATTCCGATGTCCGAATACTACCTTCCAATATATGAATCTTTACCTCTCGACCATTTCGAGACTCCTCGTCATGTCCGTAATCTCATCCGGGACTCCGAACAAACTTCGGTCACCAAAACACATAACTCATAATACAAATCGTCATCGAACGTTAAGCGTGCATACCCTACGGGTTCGAGAACTATGTAGACATGACCGAGACACATCTTCGGTCAACAACCAACAACGGAACCTGGATGCTCATATTGGTTCCTACATATTCTATGAAGATCTTTATCAGTCAAACCGCAATAACAACATACGTTATTCCCTTTGTCATCGGTATGTTACTTGCCCGAGATTCGATCATCGGTATCCTCATACCTAGTTCAATCTCATTACCGGGAAGTCTCTTTACTTGTTCCATAATGCATCATCTCGTAACTAACTCATTAGTCACATTGCTTGCAAGGCTTATAGTGATGTGCATTACCGAGAGGGCCCAGAGATACCTCTCCGATATTCGGAGTGACAATCCTAATCTCGATCTATGCCAATCCAACAAACACCTTCGGAGACACCTGTAGAGCATCTTTATAATCACCCAGTTACGTTGTGATGTTTGATAGCACACAAGGTGTTCCTCCGGTATTCGGGAGTTGCATAATCTCATAGTCGGAGGAATATGTATAAGTCATGAACAAAGCAATAGCAATAAAACTTAATGATCATTATGCTAAGCTAACGGATGGGTCTTTTCCATCATATCATTCTCTAATGATGTGATCCCGTTCATCAAATGACAACACATGTCTATGGTTAGGAAACTTAACCATCTTTGATTAACGGGCTAGTCAAGTAGAGGCATACTAGGGACACTCTGTTTTGTCTATGTATTCACACATGTACTAAGTTTCCGGTTAATACAATTCTAGCATGAATAATAAACATCTATCATGATATAAGGAAATATAAATAACAACTTTATTATTGCCTCTAGGGCATATTTCCTTCAGTCTCCCACTTGCACCAGAGTCAATAATCTAGATTACATAGTAATGATTCTAACACCCATGGAGTCTTGGTGTTGATCATGTTTTGCTCGTGGAAGAGGCTTAGTCAACGGGTCTGCAACATTCAGATCCGTATGTATCTTGCAAATATCTATGTCTCCCTCCTTGACTTGATTGCGGATGGAATTGAAGCGTCTCTTGATGTGTTTGGTTCTCTTGTGAAATCTGGATTCCTTCGCCAATGCAATTGCTCCAGTATTGTCACAAAAGATTTTCATTGGACCCGATGCACTAGGTATTACACCTAGATCAGATATGTGCCTTGCTATAAGTTTAGGTCAAGGATCGAACTAAGAAAAACGGTAAAGATAGGAGTGTGATGGTGATACGATACCGGGGCACCTCCCCCAATCTTGGCAGTTGCGAAGGGGAGTGCCCATACCCATGTGATTATATCTCTTTCTTCGGAGGTGGTGAGGTGATATTCTTGGCAATGATGCCCCTCAGGATACGATTCTCCTCCTCGAGCTTGTTGACTTGCTGTTTGAGGTCCATTATTTCCTTACGGAGCTTACCCGTGACAGCTAAGGCTCCTTTCACCCAAGGATGTTGCATAGCTGCGGGAGAACAAGTAACACTCTTTCTCATATTTTCATAAGAAAGAAATCTAACATTGGAAGGGATGACCGAGTTTGGAATAGCTGAGCTCTGTAGTTCTCCCATCGTGAATCCGGCTCGAAAACGAGAAGTAACTTCTTGATCCTCTTCCATGGCATCTATCCTTTTCAAGTCGGCCTCCATCTCTTCCTCCGTTGATGGCCCAAAGTGATAGGCATCGCTGTTTGCTCCTGGACCCGGTGTCGTATGAGACACCCGACTCTCCCCGACTGACTCTTGAGAAGACATCTTGCTCTAAATCTGCTGCAGAAACAACTCGAAACAAAGACCGGGGATATTTGCGTGGTGCGGTGGTCAAAACCTTCGGGAGGTTATACAATGAATTTTTACCGACCAAAAGAAGTATCGTGCAAGAAAACGGAGTCCGGAGAGCACACGAGGTGCCCACGAGGCAGGAGGGCGCCCTCCACCCTCGTGGACGCCTCGTGTCCTTCCCGGACTACTTCTTATTTTCCTATTTTCTTAAATATTCCAAAACGGAGAAAAATTACCATTAGAACTGTTTTGGAGTCGGTTTACTTACCGTACCACATTCCTATTCCTTTTCAAAGGCTGAAGCGTTCTGGAAAGTGTCCCTTATGTATTCCTCCGGGGTTACGGTTTCTATAACATTGGTTTCGACATTTATGGGATTACTTGAGATGTAATGTTTGATTCTTTGACTGTTCACCACCTTCGGATTTGTGCCTTTGAAGTTGTTGATTTTTATGGCACCGGAACGATAGACCTCCTCGATAACGTAAGGACCTTCCCATTTAGAGAGAAATTTTCCTGCAAAAAATCTTAAACAAGAGTTGAATAGCAACACATAATCACCTACATTAAACTCATGCTTTTGTATCCTTTTGTCATGCCATCTTTTAACTTTTCTTTAAACAGTTTGGCATTCTCATAGGCTTGGGTTCTCCATTCATCAAGTGAGCTAATGTCAAATAAACTCTTCTCACCGGCAAGTTTGAAATCATAATTGAGCTCTTTAATGGCCCAATATGCCTTATGTTCCAGTTCGAGAGGTAAGTGGCATGCTTTTCCATAAACCATTTTATACGAAGACATACCCATAGGATTTTTATATGCAGTTCTGTAGGCCCATAATGCATCATCAAGTTTCTTGGACCAATTCTTTCTAGATCTATTAACATTCTTTTGCAAAATTAATTTGAGCTCTCTATTACTCAATTCTACTTGACCACTGGACTGTGGGTGATATGGAGATGCAACTCTACGATTAACATCATACTTAGCAAGCATTTTATGAAAAGCACCATGAATAAAATGTGAACCACCATCAGTCATTAAATATCTAGGGACTCCAAACCTCGGAAAAATAACTTCCTTAAGCATCTTAATAGAGGTGTTATGATCAGCACTACTAGTTGGAATAGCTTCTACCCACTTAGTAACGTAATCAACAGCAACTAAAATATGTGTATACCCGTTAGAGGAAGGAAACGGTGACATATAATCAAAGCCCCAAACATCAAATGGTTCAATAACAAGTGAATAATTCATAGGCATTTCTTGACGTCTACTAATATTACCAATTCTTTGACATTCATCACAAGACAATACAAACTTACGGGCATCCTTGAAGAGAGTAGGCCAATAAAAACTGGATTGCAATACCTTATGTGCAGTTCTATCTCCAGCGTGGTGTCCTCCATAAGCCTCGGAGTGAAACTTGTGTGGGATCTGTTCCTGTTCATGCTCAGGTACACAACGTCTAATAACACCATCTACTCCTTCTTTATAAAGGTGTGGGTCATCCCAGAAGTAATGTCTTAAATCATAGAATTTTTTTCTTTTGTTGGTATGTGAAACTAGGTGGTATAAATTTAGCAACAATGTAATTAGCATAATCAGCATACCATGGAGTAGTACGAGAAGCATTTATGACAGGTAATTGTTCATCAGGAAAGCTATCATCAATAGGTAGTGGGTCATCAAGAACATTCTCTAACCTAGATAAGTTGTTTGCAACGGGGTTCTCAGCTCCCTTTCTATCAATAATATGCAAATCAAATTCTTGTAGCAAGAGAACCCATCTAATAAGTCTAGGTTTAGCATCTTTCTTTTCCATAAGATATTTAATAGCAGCGTGATCAGTGTGAATAGTTACTTTAGAATCAACAATATAAGGTATGAACTTATCACAAGCAAATACAACTGCTAAAAATTCTTTTTCAGTAGTAGCATAATTTCTCTGGGCACTATCTAAAGTTTTACTAGCATATTGGATAACATTTAATTTCTTATCAATTCTTTGTCCTAGAACAGCACCTACAGCATAATCACTAGCATCACACATAATTTCAAAGGGTAAATTCCAATTAGGTGGCTGAACAATAGGTGCAGAAATCAAGGCTTTCTTAAGTATTTCAAATGCTTCTACACAATCATCATCAAAGACAAAAGGAACATCTTTTTGTAAGAGATTAGTCAGAGGCCTAGAAATTTTACAAAAGTCCTTAATGAACCTCCTATAAAAACCGGCATGACCAAGGAAACTTCTTATACCTTTAATGTCCTTGGGACATGGCATCTTTTCAATAGCATCAACTTTAGCTTTATCAACTTCAATACCTCTTTCAGAAATTTTATGCCCCAAGACAATACCTTCGTTAACCATAAAGTGGCACTTCTCCCAATTCAAGACAAGATTAGTTTCTTCACATCTCTGCAAAACTCGATCAAGGTTGCTTAAGCAATCATCAAAAGAAGTTCCATAAACACAGAAATCATCCATGAAAACCTCAACAATCTTTTCACGAAAATCAGAGAATGTAGCCATCATGCATCTTTGAAAGGTAGCAGGTGCATTACATAAACCAAAAGGCATACGTCTATAAGCAAAGGTACCGAAAGGACAAGTAAAGGTGGTCTTTTCTTGGTCCTCTTTTGACACACGTATTTGAGAGAAACCAGAATAACCATCTTGAAAGCAAAAATGTGTATGTTTGGATAATCTTTCTAGCATTTGATCAATAAAAGGTAAAGGGTAATGGTCCTTTTTATTAGCTTTATTTAATTTACGAAAATCAATTACCATTCTATAACCTGTAACAATTCTTTGTGGGATCAATTCATCTTTATCATTAGGAACAACAGTAATACCTCCCTTCTTAGGGACACAATGGATGTGACTTACCCACTGACTATCAGCAACGGGATAAATTATACCTGCCTCTAGAAGCTTTAGTATTTCTTTTCTTACCACTTCTTTCATCTTAGGATTTAACCACCGTTGGTGATCAACAACCGGTTTAGCATCTTTCTCCAATTTTATTTTGTGTTGGCATAGAGTGGGACTAATGACCTTAAGATCATCAAGAGTATATCCAATAGCAGCACAGTGCTTCTTCAGAGTTTTCAATAATTTCTTTTCTTCATGCTCTGAAAGGTTAGCACTAATAATAACAGGATATATCTTATTTTCATCAAGATAAGCATATTTAAGAGTATCAGGTAATGGTTTAAGCTCAAACACGGGATCACCCTTGGGTGGAGGAGGATCCCCTAGGATTTCAACAGGCAAGTTGTGTTTCAAGATAGGTCCTTGTTTAAAGAATACTTCATCTATTTCCCTTCTTTCATTCATAAACATATCATTTTCATGGTCTAGCAAATATTGTTCTAACGGATCATTAGGAGGCATGACGATAGAAGCAAGACCAATAATTTCATCTTTACTAGGCAATTCTTTATCATGGGGTTGTCTACAAAATTTAGCAAAATTAAACTCATGAGACATATCCCCCAAACCAATAGTAACAACATCCCTTTTGCAGTCTATCCTACCATTGACAGTATTCAAGAAGGGTCTACCAAATATGATGGGACAAAAGTTATCTTGTGGGGAACCAAGAACAAGAAAATCAGCAGGATATTTAACTTTCCCACACAAGACTTCAACATCTCTAACAATCCCAACTGGTGAAATAGTGTCTCTATTGGCAAGCTTAATTGTAACATCAATTTCTTCTATCTCAGCAGGTGCAATATCATGCATAATTTCTTTGTATAAGGAATGAGGTATTGCACTTGCACTAGCACCCATATCACATAAGCCATGATAGTAATGATCTCCTATTTTACAAGAAATAACAGGCATGCCTACAACAGGTCTATGTTTATTTTTAGTATCAGGTCTAGCAATCCTAGCAGCTTCATCACAGAAATAAATAACATGCCCATCAATATTATCGGCCAAGAGATCTTTAACCATAGCAATACTAGGTTCAACTTTAATTTTCTCAAGGGGTGTAGGTGTTCTAGTGTTAATTTTACGAACCACAGTTGAAGCTTTAGCATGATCCTTTATTCTAACAAGGAAAGGTGGCTTCTCAATATAAGCAGTAGGAACAACAGGATCAACATTATAAGTGATAGTCTTTTCTTCAACTTTAATAGGTGCAACTACTTTTACTTCAACGAGAGGATTATATTTAAACCACTTCTCCTTAGGGATATCAACATGAGTATCAAAGTATTCACAGAAAGAAGCTACTATCTCAGAGTCGAGTCCATATTTAGTGCTAAATTCACGGAAAACATCGGTATCCATAAAAGATTTAACACAATCAAATTTAGGTGTTATACCTGACTCCTTACCTTCGTCGAGGTTCCAATCTTCAGAGTTGCGTTTAATTCTTTCCAATAAATCCCATTTGAATTCAATAGTCTTCATCATAAAAGAACCAGTACAATAAGTATCGAGCATGGAGTGATTATTGAGAGAAAGCCGAGCATAAAAATTTTGAATAATAATTTCTCTTGAGAGCTCATGATTGGGGCATGAATATAACATTGAATTAAGCCTCCCCCAAGCTTGAGCGATGCTTTCTCCTTCACGAGGCCAAAAATTATATATATAATTACGATCACGATGAACAAGATGCATAGGATAAAACTTCTGATGAAATTCCAATTTCAATCGGTTGTAGTTCCATGATCCCATATCATCACATAGCCTAAACCATGTCAATGCATTTCCCTTCAAAGATAAAGGGAATACCTTCTTCTTGATAACATCCTCGGGCATACTTGCGAACTTAAATAATCCACAAACTTCATCCACATAGATTAGGTGCAAATCGGGATGTAATGTTCTATCACCTGTGAAAGGGTTAGCTAGCAGTTTCTCTATCATACCCGAAGGAATTTCAAAGTAAACATTTTCAGTAGGTTCAATAGGTTGAGGAGCAACTCTTTGCTCTACTGGTCGGGGTGAAGATACCCCAAACAAGCCCCTCAAAGGATTATGTTCCATAGTAACAAGTGACAGTAAATTTCAGCACACTATATAAATCTTTCCTTACCAAATTCCACCTACCAAAGGCGCTTCACTCCCCGGAAACGGCGCCAGAAAAGAGTCTTGATGACCCACAATTATAGGGGATCTATCATAGTCCTTTCGATAAGTAAGAGTGTCGAACCCAACGAGGAGCAGAAGGAAATGACAAGCGGTTTTCAGTAAGGTATTCTCTGCAAGCACTGAAATTATCGGTAACGGATAGTTTTGTGATAAGGTAATTTGTAATGAGTAACAAGTAATGAAAGTAAATAAGGTGCATCAAGATGGCCCAATCATTTTTGTAGCAAAGGACAAGCCTGGACAAACTCTTATATAGATAAAAGCGCTCCCGAGGACACATGGGAATTATCGTCAAGCTAGTTTTCATCACGCTCATATGATTCGCGTTCGTTACTTTGATAATTTGGTATGTGGGTGGACCGGTGCTTGGGTGCTGCCCTTCCTTGTACAAGCATCCACTTATGATTAACCCCTATTGCAAGCATCCGCAACTACAAAAGAAGTATTAAGGTAAACCTAACCATAGCATGAAACATATGGATCCAAATCAGCCCCTTATGAAGCAACTCATAAACTAGGGTTTAAGCTTCTGTCACTCTAGCAACCCATCATCTACTTATTACTTCCCAATGCCTTCCTCTAGGCCCAAATAATGGTGAAGTGTCATGTAGTCGACGTTCACATAACACCACTAGAGGAGAGACAACATACATCTCATCAAAATATTGAACGAATACCAAATTCACATGACTACTTATAGCAATACTTCCCCCATGTCCTCAGGAACAAACGTAACTACTCACAAATCATATTCATGCTCATAATTAGAGGGGTATTAATATGCATAAAGGATCTAAACACATGATCTTCCACCAAATAAACCAACTAGCATCAACTACAAGGAGTAATCAACACTACTAGCAACCCACAGGTACCAATCTGAGGTTTTGGGACAAAGATTGGATACAAGAGATGAACTAGGGTTTTAGAGGAGATGGTGCGGGTGAAGATGTTGATGGAGATTGACCCTTCCCGCTGAGAGGATCGTTGGTGATGACTATGGCGATGATTTCCCCCTCTCGGGGGGATGTTTCCCCGGCAGAACAGCTCCGCCGGAGCCCTAGATTGGTTCCGCCAAGGTTCGCCTCGTGGTGGCGGTGTTTTGTCCCGAAAGCTTGCTTATGATTTTTTCCAGAGTAAAAGACTTCATATAGCAGAAGATGGGCACCGGAGGCCTGCCAGGGGGCCCACGAGGCAGGGGGCGCGCCCAGGGCGGTGGGCCGCGCCCCCCATCCTCGTGGCCAGGGTGTGGGCCCCCTCTGGTTGATTCTTTCTCCAGTATTTTTTTATATTCCAAAACGTGCCTCCGTGAAGTTTCAGGACAAATGGAGTTGTGTAGAATAGGTCTCTAATATTTGCTCCTTTTCCAGCCCAGAATTCCAGCTGTCGGCATTCTCCCTCTTCATGTAAACCTTGTAAAATAAGAGAGAAAAGGCATAAGTATTGTGGCATAATGTGTAATAACAGCCCATAATGCAATAAATATCGATATAAAAGCATGATGCAAAATGGACGTATCACATACATGATAGAACCTATGGATGAGGCATAGGGAATAACTTTCATTTTCTCTCTATCTTCTGCAGTGGTCGGGCATTGAGTCTGACTCAACTTCACACCTTGTAACACAGGCAAGAACCCTTTCTTTGACTTATCCATTTTGAACTCCTTCAAAACTTTATCAAGGTATGTGCTTTGTGAAAGTCCAATTAAGCGTCTTGATCTATCTCTATAGATCTTGATGCCCAATATATAAGCAGCTTCACCGAGGTCTTTCATTGAAAAATTCTTATTCAAGTATCCTTTTATGCTATCCAGAAATTCTGTATTATTTCCAATCAACAATATGTCATCCACATATAATAATAGAAATGCTACAGAGCTCCCACTCACTTTCTTGTAAATACAGACTTCTCCAAAAGTCTGTATAAAACCATACGCTTTGATCCACACTATTAAAGCGTATATTACAACTCCGAGAGGCTTCTACCAGTCCATAAATGGATCGCTAGAGCTTGCACACTTTGTTAGCACCTTTAGGATCGACAAAACCTTCTGGTTGCATCATATATAACTCTTCTTTAAGATATCCATTTAGGAATGCAGTTTTGACATCCATTTGCCAAATTTCATAATCATAAAATATGGCAATTGCTAACATGATTCAGACAGCCTTAAGCATTGCTATGGGTGAGAAGGTCTCATCGTATTCAACTCCTTGAACTTGTCAAAAACCATTCGCAACAAGTCGAGCTTTGTAGACAGTAACATTACCGTCAGCGTCAGTCTTCTTCTAGAAAATCCATTTATTCTCTATGGCTTGCCGATCATCGGGCAAGTCAACCAAAGTCCACACTTTGTTCTCATACATGGATCCCATCTCAGATTTCATGGCTTCAAGCCATTTTGCGGAATCTGGGCTCATCATCGCTTCCTCATAGTTCGTAGGTTCGTCATGGTCTCGTAACATGACTTCCAGAACAGGATTACCATACCACTCTGGTGCGGACCGTACTCTGGTTGACCTACGAGGTTCGGTAGTAACTTGTTCTGAAGTTTCATGATCATCATCATTAACTTCCTCACTAATTGGTGTAGGAATCACTGGAACTGATTTCTGTGATGAACCATTTTCCAATTCGAGAGAAGGTACAACTACCTCATCAAGTTCTACTTTCCTCCCACTCACTTCTTTCGAGAGAAACTCCTTCTCTAGAAAGGATCCATTCTTAGCAATGAATATCTTGCCTTCGGATTTGTGATAGAAGGTGTACCCAACAGTTTCCTTTGGGTATCTATGAGGATGCACTTCTTCGATTTGGGTTCGAGCTTATCAGGTTGCAGTTTTTTTCACATAAGCATCGCAGCCCCAAACTTTAAGAAACGGGAGCTTAGGTTTATTGCCAAACCACAGTTCATATGGTGTCATCTCAACGGATTTAGATGGTGCCCTATTTAACGTGAATGCAGCCGTCTCTAAAGCATAACCCCAAAACGATAGCGGTAAGTCGGTAAGAGACATCATAGATCGCACCATATCTAATAAAGTACGGTTATGACGTTCGGACACAAATGCTGTGGTGTTCCAGGTGGTGTGAGCTGCGAAACTATTCCACATTGTTTCAAATGAAGACCAAACTCATAACTCAAATATTCACCTCCACGATCAGATCGTAGAAACTTTATTTTCTTGTTATGATGATTTTCCACTTCACTCTAAAATTCTTTGAACTTTTCAAATGTTTCAGACTTATGTTTCATTAAGTAATATACCCATATCTGCTCAAATCATCTGTGAAGGTCAGAAAATAATGATACCCGCCGTGAGCCTCAACACTCATCGGACTGCATACATCAATATGTATTATTTCCAATAAGTCAGTTGCTCGCTCCATTGTTCCAGAGAACGGAGTTTTAGTCATCTTGCCCATGAGGCATGGTTCGCAAGCATTAAGTGATTCATAATCAAGTGATTCCAAAATCCCATCAGCATGGAGTTTCTTCATGCGCTTTAAACCAATATGACCTAAACGGGAGTGCCACAAATAAGTTACACTATCATTATTAACTTTGCATCTTTTGGCTTCAATATTATGAATATGTGTATCACTACGATCGAGATTCAACAAAAATAGACCACTCATCAAGGGTGCATGACCATAAAAGATATTACTCATATAAATGGAACAACCATTATTCTCTGATTTAAATGAATAACCATCTCGCATCAAACAAGATCCAGATATAATGTTCATGCTCAACGTTGGCACCAAATAATTATTATTTAGGTCTAAAACTAATCCCGAAGGTAGAAGTAGAGGTAGCATGCTGACGGCGATCACATCGACCTTGGAACCATTTCCGACGTGCATCGTCACCTCGTCCTTAGCCAATCTTTGTTTAATCCATAGCCCCTTTTTTGAGTTGCAAATATGAGCAACAGAACCAGTATCAAATACCCAGGCGCTACTACGAGCATTAGTAAGGTACACATCAATAACATGTATATCAAATATACCTTTCACTTTGCCATCCTTCTTATCCGCCAAATACTTGGGGCAGTTCCGCTTATAGTGACCAGTCCCTTTGCAGTAGAAGCACTCAGTTTCAGGCTTAGGTCCAAACTTGGGATTCTTCCCTTGAGCAGCAACTTGCTTGCTATTCTTCTTGAAGTTACCCTTCTTCCCTTTTCCCTTTTTCTTGAAACTAGTGGTCTTGTTAACCATCAACACTTGATGCTCCTTCTTGATTTTAGCTCCACAGCCTTTAGCATCACGAAGAGCTCGGGAATTGTCTTTTCCATCCCTTGCATGTTATAGTTCATCACGAAGCTTTTATAGCTTGGTGGCAGTGATTGAAGAACTCTGTCAATGACACTATCATCAGGAAGATTAACTCCTAGTTGAGTCAAGTGGTTATGGTACCCAGACATTCTGAGTATGTGTTCACTGACAGAACTATTCTCCTCCCTCTTGCAGCTATAGAACTTGTTGAAGACTTCTTATCTCTCAACTCGGGCATTTGCTTGAAATATTAACTTCAACTCCTGGAACATCACATATGCTCCATGACGTTCAAAACGTCTTTGAAGTCCTGATTCTAAGCCGTAAAGCATGGCACACTGAACTATCGAGTAGTCATCAGCTTTAGTCTGCCAGACGTTCATAATGTCTGGAGTTGCTCCTGCAGCGGGCCTTGCACCCAGCGGTGCTTCCAGGACGTAATTCTTCTGTGCAGCAATGAGGATAATCCTCAAGTTACGGACCCATTCCGTGTATTCGCTACCATCATCTTTCAACTTAGCTTTCTCTAGGAACGCATTAAAATTCAAGGGAACGGTAGCACGGGCCATTGATCTACAACAACATAGATATGCAAAAACTATCAGGACTAAGTTCATGATAAAGTAAAGTTCAATTTAATCATATTACTTAAGAACTCCCACTTAGATAGACATCCCTCTAGTCATCTAAATGATCACGTGATCCATATCAACTAAACCATGTCTGATCATCACGTGAGATGCAGTAGTTTTCAATGGTGAACATCTCTATGTTGATCATATCTACTATATGATTCACATTCGACCTTTCGGTCTCAGTGTTCCGAGGCCATATCTGCATATGCTAGGATCGTCAAGTTTAACCCGAGTATTCTGCACATGCAAAACTGGCTTGCACCCGTTGTATGTGAACGTAGAGCTTATCACACCCGATCATCACGTTGTGTCTCGGCACGACGAACTATAGCAACGGTGCATACTCAGGAGAACACTTATACCTTGAAATTTAGTGAGGGATCATCTTATAATGCTACCGTCGTACTAAGCGAAATAAGATGCATAAAAGATAAACATCACATGCAATCAAAATATGTGACATGATATGGCCATCATCATCTTGTGCCTTTGGTCTCCATCTCCAAAGCACCATCATGATCTCCATCGTCACTGACTTGACACCTTGATCTCCATCGTAGCGTCGTTGTCGTCTCGCCGACTATTGCTTCCACGACTATCGCCATCGCATAGTGATAAAGTAAAGCAATTACATGGCGATTGCATTTCATACAATAAAGCGGAAACCATAAGGCTCCTGCCAGTTGCCAATAACGTTTACAAAACATGATCATCTCATACAACAATTTATATCTCATCACGTCTTGACCATATCATATCACAGCATGCCCTGCAAAAACAAGTTAGATGTCCTCTACTTTGTTGTTGCAAGTTTTACGTGGCTGCTACGGGCTTCTAGAAAGAACCGTTCTTACCTACGCATCAAACCCACAATGATTTTTCTTTTTTTTGACACCTGAAACAGTAGGAGAGCCTCCTACTGTGTAATTAAATTAATAGAATGGGGTGAAGTTACATATGGTTCTGTACATGTCTTCCCCTCTGGGGAAGGATAGAGGGGATGAGAAACTAAAAAGTAGTTACAAAAGAGTTGAGAAAGGAGGTTTGTTTTTCTCCAACCCTATGAGTTAGGAGAGAGAGATCCTCTTTTAGTCTTGAGCTCCAGGATGCTTTCGTGGGTGTTATTCTTCTGAAGACTTTATTATTTCTTTCCTTCCAGTCCAGATGCTCCAAGCAGCTTGTAGGAAAATTGCCATGAACATTGGCTTGTTCCACGTTATTTTAGCTGTGTTCAGCCAATCCAAACGGGATCCTTGAGAGCTCCAGTATATGTCAATATTAGACCAACATTCTTTACTGAAGGAGCAAGCAAAGAAAAGATGTTCAACTGTTTCTTCCACATTGGTCTCGCAAAGGGGGCATGTATAGTCATTGCCGATGTTGTAATGTCTTCGCTTCAACATGTTTCTGGTGTTGAGCCTGTCGGAGAGAAGGAACCAGCCAAAAACCTTTATTTTCATTGTAACCTTTGACTTCCATAGCCAGGTGTATGCTTGATGGGCCCGAATCTCCCTGAAATAAAAATTATAGTATTTTCTGGCCGAGTACGACTGAGTCGCCCAAGTGCAGGTCCACTTATCAGTCCCAGAGAGGCTGTCATGAAGTTCAACGCCACTGACCAGTCTATGAAAATCCCTGGTCTCAGCATGTGCCTGGACCGAGAGCGGCAGGTGGAATGTTTCACTCAGTGTCGTGGTCCCCAAGAAGTTTTTGACAGAAATATCCTCCTGGATGGCAAACGAAAAAGCCCGCGGATGTGTTTCGGATAGAATACCATCTAGCCAATGATCTTTCCAAAAAAGGACGTCGTCCCCCGTGTGAACTTGGGCTTTGGTAATCCCTCGATAAATCGGCATTAGTTTCGTCACATCTCGCCACCAAAAAGAACCGCAGGGATCAGCTGCATGGGGGATCTTGTGATCATAGTATGTGTTCCATATGAGTTCCACCCAAGGTAGGTCCCAACGGTTATAAAATTTGTGAAGATATTTGAGCAAAAGTGCATCACTTTGTACCTTAAGATTAATGACACCGAGGCCTCCAGAGACCTTGGGTTGGCAGACCATATCCCAAGCTGCAAGGGAGTTACATGAATCTCCATTCTCAGTTTTTTTGGTCCATAAGCACTTGCGTCTGATTTTGTCCAGCAGTTCAATGATGCTTACGGGCAACTTGAGGGTGCATAATGCAAAGATGATAAGGGAGGTAATAACCGAGTTGAGGAGTGAAAGTTTACCCCCATAGGAGATCATCTTGAGTGTAGCAGAAAGCCTTCATTCCACTCGACAAACGAGAGGGAACATATCTTGAACCGATGGCCTGGTCGTTCCCATAGGTAGACCGAGGTAGGTGAAAGGCATTTTGCCAATGACACACCCAAAGATGGTTGCAAGGTGGTTGTATGTGTCATCATGGCAGTTTATGGGGATCAGCGTTGACTTATGGAAATTTATTTTGAGGCCAATCAAAGTTGCATAATCCATGAGGATATCTTTGACGATCATTGCTTGCGTTGGGCAGGCTGGCATGGCTAGAATAGTGTCGTCCGTGTATTAGATCACTGGGTAGTCTTTTTGGTTGGTCGAGGGAAAAGGGAGCTGAATTGATCCTCTGGAGTAGGCATCATTAATTGCTTCTTGGAGCAGATCAGCCGCTAGGACAAAGACCAGGGGCGAGAAGGGGTCGCCTTGACGGACACCGCATTTGCAATGGAATTGGGGTCCAGGTACACCGTTTAATAGAACTGCAGATTTGCCCGACTCAAAAATGCACTGAACCCAGCCGAGCCACTTATCATTAAATCCCATATTTTTCATTATGAATAGCATGGCCTCGTCGTCAATAGTGTCAAACGCCTTGGCAAAGTCGAGCTTAAGAAGAATAATTTCTTTCTTAGAGGCCTGGCACTGGTATATGTATTCAAATGCCCAAGCAAGGCAATCTTGGATTGTGCGTCCTTTGAGGGATCCATATTGGTTTCGGTGAATTATACGTAGGATCACTCTTTGCAGGTGGTTGGCCAGAAGCTTAGTTAGCACTTTGAGACAGCAGTTAAGCAAGGTGATCGGACGATAATCATTTACTGATGATGGGGCATTATTTTTGGGAATCAGCGTGATAAAACCATCATTTATGCTTTCAAGGTTGAGGCTTCCATCAAAGAATTGATTGCATAGCTTGTAGAAATCATGTTTGATTATGTGCCAGCAAGATTTGAGAAAAGCTCCGTTGAAACCATCCGGGCCTGGCGCACGATCGGCTGGCATTGATTTGATAACATTGTCGATCTCCTCCGTGGTGAATGGAACAGTAAGCTCTTCTAATCCATCCACTCATTTAATTATTCTCTCAAGATTGAATTTCATTTCATGATGTGAGGAGGAGCCCGGTCGTTGCTTGAATGTATCAAAAATAATTGCCTCTTTGCCAGCATGATACCTCCACAATAGTGTCATCATCCGTTGTCAGGGAGGCAATATTGTTAATTCTCATCCTTTACGAGGCCATTGCTTGGAAATTTTTTGAATTTTCATCTCCGAACTTGACCCACCATATAGTGCAACGTTTTTTCCAGTATTGTTGTTGATAAGCTAGGAGGCGTAATATATGTGCTTTAAGAATCCTCCTAAAGTTTGCTTCTGGTATTGAGAGTGGGCGTTTGTTTTCCAATTCATCAATTTCAAAAGGTGCCTTATTTGAATTATCAATGGCAATAGATAGTCGAGATATTCCTTTACTCCAACCCTTGAGAGCATGTCGAAGAGCCTTGAGCTTTCTGCAAAGGACCGTGGCCATGTTATCTGACCTAATCTGCCTGGCCCAAACCTGTTGGACAATGTCAAAGAAACCATGGTGTTGTATCCAATAGGATTCGAAACGAAACACCTTTGATCTTGGTATGGAGGTCTCAATTGTCACAACACAAGGAATATGGTCTGAAACTGGTCAGCCAAGTGGTTTAACCATGGTATTGGGGTAGGAAGTAGTCCAATTAGAGCTAGTGAAGAACCAATCAAGTTGCTCTAAAAGAGGATCAGTTGCATATTGCTCCATGTGAACGAGCGGCCTTTGATGGGGAGTTCAATTAGGGCTTGTGATCGGATGAAATCATTAAAGGTTATCATGTCATTAAGATTACCACCTGGTTTATTGCGGTTATCTGGGCTTCTGATGAAGTTAAAGTCCCCGACTAACAGCCAATCTTCATTGTCTGGGATGTTTAATTGAAAAAGGCATTGAATGAACATTGCTCTCTGCTCGCCCTGACAGGGACCATAAACATTAACAAGAGTCCAACGATGAGCGGACTGCATTGATTTGAAGTTAATAATCTGGGCAAAATCATCAGAAGAGACAATATCTGCATGGAAAATGGAGCTGTTCCAGATTGTAACAAGGCCACCTGAGGCTCCCCGCGAGGGGACAAAAGCAAATTTATCATAGCGGCGCGGGCAACAGAATTTAATGAACGCATTGTCAAAAGAGGCCATTTTAGTTTCCTGCAAGCAAATGACAGCACATCCACTAGTTTGGATGGCATTAGACAACGCTAACTACCTGGGATCAGAGTTTAGTCCCCAGACATTCTAGCAAAGAACGTTCCAATTAACTGACAGAACCATAAAATAAGGTAGATATATGACAAATAAAAGAGCTAAGCAGAGGCCGAAGATGGCCCCTCCTCCTTCTCAGAAAGGAGTTCCTCCTCCGAGAGCTCCACAGCTGGGATGGCGCAGAGGTTGGTGCCAATATGTTGAATCACCTGAATTGGAGTTGGCGATGAAGCCGTCGAAGTTATTGAGTCTTCAGAACTGCCAGGATTCACGACAGAGGAAGCAGAGGGCACTGCCCTTGGCTTGACCTTAGATTTCTTGCTGGAAGTGCCAGCGATAGAAGGCACTTTGAAACCATCATATTTATTGGTGCGAGTACTCCTGCGCAGGACAATGGAGCATTCTGGAGCCACAGTCTTTCCACGTCGTCCGGTCGAAGCAGAAGCCAAGAGTGATATGTCCTCCGGTGGGGTCAAAGCAAGGACGGTCAAAGCTGCATCAGATGTCACTGTCGCGCCCAAATTAACAGCCTCATTTGATGAATTCTCGAGAACAAGGCCCAGACCTATCGATTCAGAGGTTGCAACCGCAGGGACAGGTGGCAGAGATATGATTGGAGCCGACTCCAGCAAAGGCAAATCAGTAGTAGCAGGTTCCTGTGCAGAAAGCATCCAAGCAGACAGACCAGGTACCAGGTTGGTACAAGTGACCGAGGAGTCATGGTGAGTTACCATAGATGCTTGAGAGACCTCAAAAGAGCCACTATCTTCAGAAAGAACCACCTTAATGTCAATGCTGTTATTTCTGAACCCAAGTCCAGTGCTCCAAGGGCCATAACTAGCAATGATTGGCATGATAGCAGCTGTGAGGAAAGAGTTGATTCTGACAAAAGGAATTCCAGCATTCAGCACCATGGATGAGACAGTATGTCCCTAAGACGACAGTTCGATGTGCAATCCGGCTGTGGAGAGGGATAGGTCAATTGTCAGAGAATTGGAGTGCATATTATCCACAACAGCCTCAGAGGTATCATCAGCAGTCAAAGCAGGTGCAGCCAGCGAGTTCTGTCCAGGTGACAGTATATGAGCATTACCAGAGCTAGAGCCTGCAACCATAGAGTGAAGAATATTGGCTGGTACAAGAACATAACTGTCAGAAAGAGTGGCACTAGAATCTGTGCTAGAATAAGCAGATATTGAATCATTCCAAGCCATCCCAGGACTATCCTGAAGATTGTTGGCAGGCAGCACTCCATCCTGCACCTATAGGCCTTCTGCTGCGAGCCATTCCTGGAAGTTATACAGAGCAGGTGGAGCTTGTGGAGGTGATGGAGGCCACTCACCCCAATTAACCTGAAAGTGAACATCATTGCCCTGAATATCATGATGAACCCCTTGGTGAGCTTCATTATTTGCAGCGTTCTGTGCCATCCAGTTATGCAGTTTGGCCTGGTAAAGTTGTTCAGCAGTGAGGCCCTGCCCATACAGGGGGTGTGGTATACCGTCCTCCGGTGGTGGATCCTCGCCGGCCGGTGGGACCTCAGGCAGATGGGCATTCTAATCACTATTGCACAACATAGTAACACAAACAGTCCAGCTATGCCTATCTCCTCCCATCTGACGCATAACAAAGCTCTTTGGTACTAAACGTAAGCTAATCACACGGCACTTGATCAAAACAATCTTTCTGTCAGCTCTCGGGCTAGGAAGTCTTGGGCTTCCAATGATTTTTCGTCAAGTGTGTTGTTTTAACCTTCAACAAGGACCGGCCGTAGTCAAATTCGATTCAACTAAAGTTGGAGAAACAGACACCCGCCAGCCACCTATGTGCAAAGCACGTCGGTAGAACTGGTCTCATGAACGTGGTCATGTAATGTTGGTCTGGGCCACTTCATCCAACAATAACTGCCGAATCAAAATAAGACGTTGGTGGTAAGCAGTATGACTATTATCGCCCACAACTCTTTGTGTTCTACTTGTGCAAATCATCTACGCATAGACCTGGCTCAGATGCCACTGTTGGGGAACGTAGCATGCAAATTCCAATAATTTCCTACGATCACGCAAGATCTATCTAGGAGATGCATAGCAACGAGAGGGGGAGAGTGTGTCCACGTACCCTCATAGACCGAAAGCGGAAGCGCTAGGTTAACGTGGTTGATGTAGTCGAACGTCTTCATGATCCAACCGATCTTAGTACCAAACGTACGGCACCTCTGAGTTCAGCACACGTTCACCTCGATGACGTCCCTTGAACTCTTGATCTAGCAGAGGGTCGAGGGAGAGTTCCGTCAGCACGACGGCGTGGTGACGGTGATGGTGATGTGATCTGTGCAGGGCTTCGCCTAAGCACTACGACTCTATGACCGGAGGAGTAAACTGTGGAGGGGGCACCGCACACAGCTAAGAGAACAATTGATGTGTTATGGGGTGCCCCCTGCCCCAGTATATAAAGGAGAGGAGGAGGAGGCGCGCGCCATGGGGGGAGTCCTACTAGGACTCCACTCCTAGTAGGCTTCGCCCCCCCTTCCTTTCTTCACCGGAGGGAAAAGGAAGGAGAGGGAGAGGGAGAGGGAGAGGAAAGGGGGGCCGCGCCCCCTCCTCCTTGTCCTATTCGGACTCCCTAGGAGGGGGGCGCGCGCCACCCCCCCCCCCCCCCCCCCCCCCGCGGGCTTCCCTCCCTCTCCCTTAGGGCCCATGTAGGCCCAATACTTCCCCGGGGGTTCTGGTAGCCCTCGGTACTCTGGTAAAATACCCGAACCACTCGAAACCATTCCGATGCCCGAATACTACCTTCCAATATATGAATCTTTACCTCTCGACCATTTCAAGACTCCTCGTCATGTCTGTGATCTCATCCGGGACTCTGAACAAACTTCGGTCACCAAAACACATAACACATAATACAAATTGTCATCAAACGTTAAAGCGTGCGGACCCTACGGGTTCGAGAACTATGTAGACATGACCGAGACACATCTCCGGTCAATAACCAACAGCGGAACCTGGATGCTCATATTGGTTCCTACATATTCTACGAAGATCTTTATCGGTCAAACCGCAATAACAACATACGTTATTCCCTTTGTCATCGGTATGTTACTTGCCCGAGATTCGATCGTCGGTATCGTCATACCTAGTTCAATCTCGTTACCGGCAAGTCTCTTTACTCGTTCCGTAATGCATCATCCCGTAACTAACTCATTAGTCACATTTCTTGCAAGGCTTACAGTGATGTGCATTACCGAGAGGGCCCAGAGATACCTCTCCGATACTCGGAGTGACAAATCATAATCTCGATCTATGCCATCCCAACAAACACCTTCGGAGACACCTGTAGAGCATCTTTATAATCACCCAGTTGCGTTGTGACGTTTGATAGCACACAAGGTGTTCCTCCGGTATTCGGGAGTTGCATAATCTCATAGTCCGAGGAATATGTATAAGTCATGAAGAAAGCAATAGCAATAAAACTTAACGATCATTATGCTAAGCTAACGGATGGGTCTTTTCCATCACATCATTCTCTAATGATGTGATCTCGTTCATCAAATGACAACACATGTCTATGGTTAGGAAACTTAACCATCTTTGATTAACGGGCTAGTCAAGTAGAGGCATACTAGGGACACTCTGTTTTATCTATGTATTCACACATGTACTAAGTTTCCGGTTAATATAATTCTAGCACGAATAATAAACATTTATCATGATATAAGGAAATATAAATAACAACTTTATTATTGCCTCTAGGGCATATTTCCTTCAGTATTGAGAATCAAACGAGAGAGAGGAAGCCATCTAGCTACTAACTACAGACCCGAAGGTCTACAATGAACTACTCACGCATCATCGGAGAGGCACCAATTGAAGTGGTGAACTCCTCCGTGATGGTGTCTAGATTGGATCTGGTGGTTCTGGACTCTGCGGCGGTTGGAATTGATTTTTGTCGACTCCCCTAGGGTTTCTGGAATATTGGGGTATTTATAGAGGAAAGAGTCGGTTCGGGGGGCACCCAACGTGGGCACAACCCACCAGGGTGCGGCTGGGCCTCCAGGCGCGCCCTGGTGGGTTGTGCTCCCCTCGGAGCAGCCCCCCAAGCGCTTCTCCGGCCCACTGGATGTCTTCTGGTCCAAAAAAATCCACAACAAGTTTCGCTGCGTTTGGACTCCATTTGGTATTGATTTCCTGCGATGTAAAAAACATGCAAAAAATAGCAATTGGCACTTGGCACTATGTCAATAGGTTAGTACCAAAAAATGATATAAAATGACTATAAAATGATTATAAAACATCCAAGAATGATAATATAACAGCATGGAACAATCAAAAATTATAGATACGTTGGAGACGTATCAGCACCTTACTAGTTCTTTGTCTGTGCCCTCGTTCTGTTGCGAGCCTGCTCGCAGAATGGGCGGCTGCGTCAAAAACTACCAAGGAAAAACCTGTCGGGACGTATCCTTGCCAAGATGAATGTTAAGGCCCGATCCTTACGACAATCATGGCAGTATGATACCGGCAGGCAACCAAAATGCGCACAGAGACTAATCATATGAACACGAATGGGTAAAAAGGGAATAAACATGCAGATAAGGTTAAGTAAAGGCATCAGTGCCACACAAGCATAAGCAGTACGTAGTCTAAACACGGGACATGCATCAATGTTTTGTTACAGGACATCGCAGTGGCGAGGGTAACTCAAGGCCGCGCCTGACGACCTCGTGAAGCAATAGGGCAAGGGCTTTGTCGGCATAAGGGGCGGCCTTCTACTCGGCAGCAGAAACATCTGCGCCCTCCGACCGCTTCCTGAAGCCGTCGGCAAGGTTGAGGTCCGGATGGCGGTAGGCGATGTTGCTCAGGACCATGAAAAGGGCATTGCGGGCAAGCTTCCGGGATTCGTTCATGAAGTGTCCGGCCCTTACCTCTTCATGTGCCTTCAGCTTTTAGATCAGCTTGTTGAAGAAGAGCCCTAGCTTGACGGTGGGGACCTCATGCCTGCTGGCCAAGAAGACTGGCCCTTCCATGCCCATTGCCGCAGCTTGGGCAGTGAGACACTCGGCCATGTCGATCAAGCTCTTGATCCAAAGGTCGGCCTGCTTGGTGCGGTTCGCCACCTTGTCCTCTACATCTTTCCGAAGGAGCCTTGCGGTATCCAAGTCCTTCACCAGCTGCTTCTCGCAAACCCTGCTAGACTCGACCGAGCTCTCCAAGGTGTCGATCCTGGCCTTCAAATCTTCAATGGTTCCGTTGGCGGTCTCAAGGCCTTGGCTCTTGGAGGAGAGTTGCGATTGCACATCCTTCAAAAGGGTCTCTGCTTTCCGCGCCTCCTCCTTGAGGGTCACGACCTCCTTGGCGCTCCTGGCAAGCTCTATAGTCAATTTGGCCACCTGTTGGTCGAGATCGGTCTTGGCAGTGGATGCAGCAGCAAGGTCATCAGCAAGCTTCTTCAGTTCGACGGCAGAATCAGCAGTAAGGGCGTCCAGGGCTGCCTTGTGCTTGTCCTCCAGCTCCTATGTGCGTTGTTGTATGAGGGCCTCCAGCTCATCGTCCTTGGCGCAGAGGATGGCTTCGAGCTTCCCTTCCCGGGAAGAGATATCCTTCTCCTTGGCGTCCAGAAGCGTCGTGCACTCGCCAGGCGAGTTTCCCGGGTAAGAACATCCTCCCTCGCCATCGAGATCATCTCCTACCGCCTCATGAGGACCTAGAACTACTTGCCATGCCAGTCGCGCAGCTCGCTACCCTTGTCCCTCAGCTTCTGGTCCACCTTGTTGGCGGACTTGCGCTGCTCCTGGAGCACCTGCCATTTCTGGCTGTGTCGACCCTACATCTCCTTAATGCCTACCGCCATGGAATCTAGGAAAGACAAGTCCATGGCGACGACGACAGAGTCGTCTGCCTCTTCAACCCCTTGGTGCAGCGGCGCCAAGATGCACTGGATCTACCCGTCGAGTTCCGCGCTCATCGCCGCTAACGAACCGGGGGCTCCGAGCCCAGGCTGCGCAAGCACCAGTGCCAGTTGACTCGAAGCTGGCGGAGGAGCCCCTGCCAAGGTGCCAAATGGGGGGAGGGTATCCATGGTTTGGAGGGGGATTTTCTCTTCAATCATCGCCCCCAATCCTAGCGCGCTGCCGGGGGTTTGCTCCATTTCCATCAGGACCTCCTGAACACCCCCGACAGCATGTTCCTGCCCCTCCGCAGCAGCAATCTTGGCGGCTTCCTCCACGGCATCCTTCCCTATGCTGGCCACCTCTTCCAGCAGTTCAGGTTCTTAGACCAGAGGGGCTGCACACAAAGTCAACAATCGATGATAAGGAAGCAGAAGCATTAGAGAGCCAGGGACATGGAGCAAGATGGTGAAAGGAGCAGAATCAAAAAAGAATAAATGGATTACCCAGAGATGACTGCCGTGGAGGAGCTTCGGTCTTCCCGGCAACGTCAGTTCCCAGGCCACGATCACCATCCCCTCCCTCGATAACCACGGCATCATCCTGGGCGGACCCTTCCATGGAAACCCTTGCCGGGGGTCCCTCGGCTCGCTCGGTGGGCGGGGTGGGCCTCTCCTGGAAGGACGTGCCCTAGGTAGTCTCCTCCCCTCCTCTGGCTATAGAGGTGGGGAGCTCTCCTCCGTCGCTTTTGACGGGAGGAACCAACCCTGCACTTTCAGGCCGGGACTGAGCTGGGGGCTTGGTGTCGGGTCGTTTGTGCTGCTTCCCGCCAAGGCCGTATCTTCCATAGTCTTTGGTGGCTCCGCGCACCTGAGCCGCTTAGTTCGGTGGATGAGGGTCTCGCCTTCTTCCTCCTCCTCCCTGGCGAAGACGACAAGCAAAGATCAGTCAGCAAGCAAGGAAATATGCGGAAAACTACAACAAAGAAAGGAGAGTGTTCTTTCTTACTCTTCGTCAATGAGCATGGAGTTTAGCTCAAACTCCACGGGCGGTGAGGGCGCCCTGCTTCTCTTCTGGGGCGGAGGAACGGAGCTTCCCGGCAACTTCAGGCCTTGCTGAGGCACAGGGGACTCTGATGAGGATGAGCTATGCAAGGAGCTCGAGCCGGATTGGGAACTGGAGTCAACTCCCGTGGCTGACAATTGCTTGGCGGGAGGGATCCTAGCCTCGGAAAGACGAGAGGAATGCCAGCGCAACGCATCCGGCTTCCTTCCTTTGGAGGTAGTCTTCTTTACTTCTTAACGGCAGGTGCAGGATCAGGAACCACTGCTCCGCGGCTAGGCACCCGCCTGTGAGGGCGTTGGTCTAAGACTGGCTTGGGGGCTTGAGGGCCTGCCGCGAGCCACTCCTCCTCGGGCTGCTCCGCCTCCTCGGCCCCCTCTTCCTCCTGGGCCTCTGCTACCACAGCATATAAAGCCTCAATCCTGGCAGGCTCGTCCTCGACAAGCTCGTCCCCGGCAAGCTCGGCCCCGATAGGATCATCCCTGGCAACCTCCTCTGTCGCTTGCGCCTCGTTTCTGCCGTGGGAGGAGCCTTCGTCCTCAACCCCTCCTCTTCCTCCACTACCCTCCCGTCCTTCGCCTTTGCAGCAGTTCGAAGTGCCTCGAAGGGGAGACATGGGGGAGGGCACGACTCTTCATAAAGTTACCATTTTACATTAACTACTCAAGTCCCATGACCCCACGACCTGCGGTAATTACGCGGGGTGGACGTTGGATTGACCGATCATCATGACAAACCGCTGCACGCGCAACATTCTCTCGCCACGTGTTCGTGCACTGTTTGGGGCCTAACCCAATGTGCCCAACGACACGTATGGCTCGGGCCCGGGGGCTTCTGTCGGGGTACACAAACAGGGGTGTATGTTTTCCCCTGACTTGTGCATGGACAACAAACCACCAGTCCGGCAACTCTCAGCATCCAAGACTAGGCCAAGCAGAAGAGGTAGCTCTTTGAGAAATCAAAGGGCGGATCAAGAAGACCAAGACTAAGCTAAAGGAGCAAGACACCACCAAGGAAAAACCTCCCTTGCCGGTCAGGCGAGCCCGGCGAGGTCAAGGTTGTCCCGAAGACAAGTCTCAGGGTTGTCCCGGCAGGCCTGTCAGGCACAGTGAGGATGGACTACTCCGCCAAGGCTCCACCGCTCCACCTCACAGCAACGCAAGTCATCGATCGGTGCGGTGTCGAGTCCCCAAGAGACTAAGTGGCTGTTATTTGGCACGTGGCAGCCACTTCCAAAAGAAATCACCTCCAAATGACACACGTCCAAAGACATGTCACGCAGATAGGCGAGAAGGTGGCTGAACGGCCCGGCAAGGCTTGCCGGGCTACGCTACGATGTGACACTAAGTGGCGTATTTAATGCGCCTTGTCCTGTCTACAGAGTTAGTTATGATAGCACTGTTTGCTATCTAATCATTACACAATGACTGATTTGCCATTCGGGTGACCCCTTGATCTATAAAAGGAGGGTTGTGGCAACCTTAGAAAGGATTCGGACCTTTGTACACTCATACACGCGTAGCTGCTCTCGCCCCGAGGCAACCTTGCCTGGCTAGAGCGCTGCGCCTCCACTACGGTCCCCTCATCAATCCACCAAAGCAGGAGTAGGGTTTTACGCCTCGCGGCAGCCCGAACCTGGTAAAAACTGTTCGTGTGATCTCTGCCGTCCTACTCTGCACCCTCCGCTCTTTGTGTAATGTGCTCTTCCCCCCTGCCGAACCACAAGGGGAAGATAGCCCCATAGGTGGTCGTGTTTTCCCACGAAAAAAGACGAAGCCAGAGCCAGGCTTGCCATGCCTAAATCAGACTCCACCTCTGCCTCCTCAGAAGCAGACTCCTCCTCTAAATCCATTTCCTTCCCAATGAAAGCATGTGCCTTGCCAGATGAGCTCTTTTTGTAAGATGAACAGTTTGATGAAGACTTTGAGGATTTCTTCTTCTTCTTGTCGTCGGAGTCATATTCCTTGCTCTTCTTCTTTTTCTTTGCTTCCTTATCCCATTGAGGACGTTCAGATATGTAGTGGCCTGGAATCTTGCATTTGTGACATGTTCTCTTCTTGTAGTCACGAGTGGAAGCCTCATCATTCTTGGAGCTGGATCTTGAAGACTTTCCGAAGCGATTATTCTTGGAGAACTTTTGGAACTTTCTCACAAGCATTGCTAGATCTTTGCCAATGTCTTCAGGATCATCATAACTACAGTCACATTCTTTAGATGAGGATGCAACCTTCGCCTTCAAAGCACGAGATCGGCCGTAGTTGGGTCCATAGATATCTCTCTTCTCAGATAGCTGGAATTCATGTGTGTTGAGCCTCTCAAGTATGTCAGATGGATCGAGATCTTTGAAATCAGGGTGCTCTTGGATCATCAAGGCCAGGGTGTGATGACCCACAAGTATAGGGGACCAATCATAGTCCTTTCGATAAGTAAGAGTGTCGAACCCAACGAGGAGCAGAAGGAAATGGCAAGTGGTTTTCAGCAAGGAATTCTCTACAAGCACTGAAATTATAAGTAACGAGTAGTTTGATAGCAAGATAATTTGTAACGAGCAAGTAACGGTAACAACAAATAATATGCAGCAAGGTAGCCCAATCCTTTTGTGGCAAAGGACAGACCAAAATGGTCTCTTATGGTAAGCAAAGTGTTCTTGAGGGTACACGGGAATTTCATCTAGTCACATTCATCATGTTGGGTTGGTTCGTGTTCGCTACTTTGATAACTTGATATGTGGGTGGACCGGTGCTTAGGTGTTGTTCTTACTTGAAAAAACCTCCTACTTATGATTAACCCCCTCGCAAGCATCCACAACTACGCGAAAAGTATTAAGATAAAATCTAACCATATCATTAAACTTTTGGAACCAAATCAGTCCCTTACGAAGTAGCGCATAAACTAGGGTTTAAGCTTCTGTCGCTCTCGCAACCCATCATCTAATAACTACTCCACAATGCATTCCCTTAGGCCCTAATAAGGTGAAGTGCCATGTAGTCAATGTTCACATGACACCACTAAGGGAATCACACCATACATATCATCAAAATATCGAACACATATCAAGTTCACATGATTACTTGCAACAAGATTTCTCCCGTGACCTCAAGAACGAAAGTAACTACTCACAAATGATAATCATGCTCAAGATCAGAAGGGTATTAAATAGCATAATGGATCTGAACATATAATCTTCCACCAAATAAACCATATAGTAATCAACTACAAGATGTAATCAACACTACTAGTCACCCACAAGCACCAATCTAAGGTTCCGACACAAAGATTGAACATAAGAGATGAACTAGGGTTTGAGAGGAGATGGTGTTGTTGAAGATGTTGATGGAGAATGCCCTCCCCAAGATGGGAGAGTTGTTGGTGATGATGATGACAATGATTTCCCCTCCGGGAGGGAAGTTCCCCTGGCGGAATCGCTCCGCCGGAGGGCAAAAGTGCTCCTGCCCAAGTTCCGCCTCGAGGCGTCGGCGCTTCGTCCCGAAAGTCCTCCCCTTATTTTTTTAGTTCAAAATGACTTATATACCAGAAGAGGGGTACCGGAGGTGGGCCGAGGAAGGCACAACCCACCAGGGTGCGCCTAGGGGCCCTGGCGCACCCAGGTGGGTTGTGCCCACCTGGTGGGCCCCCTCTGGTAGTTATTTGCTCCAATAATTCTTAAATATTCCATAAAAAATCTCCGCAAAGTTTTAGCTCATTTGGAGATGTGTAGAACAGGTAACTCCGGCGTAGCTTTTTTAGGTCCAGAATTCCAGCTGCCGGTATTCTCCCTCCTTGTGTGAACCTTGCATATTATGAGAGAAAAGGCATTAGAATTACTCCATAAAGCATTATTATGCATAAAAACATCATAAATAACAGTAAGAAAACAAGATGCAAAATGGACGTATCAACTCCCCCAAGCTTAGACCTCGCTTGTCCTCAAGCGAAAAATGAAATCGAAAAACATGCCCACATCCTTAGAGAGAGAGGTGTCGATAAAAACGAAATACGGACATAGAAGCATCATGTATATTATTATAACAGCAACAAACTTATTATAAAACTTTTATCACACAACTTTTATCATAAACTTCTCATGATGAAGTAACAATTCATCACAACATCAAAGTATAAAGCATAAACTCTATTGAAAACCAACAAACTATGCTCTCAGTCAACTTTGCAACTTCACTTTATCATCTTTTCAGGAAGGGTCTCGTATCGAAGCATTTTGGCAAGTCCACATACTCAACCATCATATAGTCTTCTATGATTGCTAACACTCACCGCATACCCATGAGCAAAAAGTTTCAACCAGTTAGGGGCTTATAGTTTCACCTCCAGTTATATTCACCTCAAGGGTGATGTCAACAATAATAACTCATGCCCACCCATATCCAACTGGATATATGTACCTAGATCTTTCCTCACCACATGGTGCTTGCCAAAAGAGAAAATAAAAAGGAATAGAGAGAGATACTTTGACTCTTGCATAAAAGTAAAAGATAGGCCCGTCGCAGAGGGAAGCAGAGGTTGCCATGTGCTTTTTGGTTGTATGCTCAATCTCTTAGTGCAAAAGAACGTCACGTTATATTGCCCCTTATGATAGCAACCTTTATTATGCAGTATGTCGCCTTTATTATTTTGCCATCACAAGTTCGTATACCGCTCAATTTTCTCTTCCACTAAATGATCTAACACATTTAGAAGCAATTTTTATTGCCTTATTGCACCGATGACAACTTACTTGAAGGATCTTACTCAATCCATAGGTAGGTATGGTGGACTCTCAAAACAATATTTGGGTGAAGGGTTTTGGATACCTCTACTTAGTGTGGAATTTTTGGCTGCAAAGATGGGGGGCAAGCACCACATGTTAAAGGATCAATGACAATATAACTTTTATGTGAATATGAACAAACATAAATCATTACGTTGTCTTCCTTGTCCAACGTCAACAATTTTTGCATATAATATTTTTATGGGGGCTCACAATCATAAAATATGTCCAAGATAGTGTATTTGCATGTGAATCTTCTCTTCCCTTATTAATTCTTTCATGAATTGCATCATTGACCAATGATATGTTTGTCAATCTCCAATAAATTCTACTACTTATACTCTTCCTTATGTGATGTCATTACTTACCATAAGATTAGCATATGATCTTTTCCATTTATTTCCTTTCTTTTTATTGGAACATGAAAGTAAAGAAAACAAACTCAAACTAAACTTTATTATATATCTCGCACATGGTTACATGGATAGATCACTTAGCGAGCACTTGAAAAAGAAAGGATTGAACTAAACTTTTATTCAACTAAATCAAAAGATAACTAAGGGTCGAACTAAAATAGATAAATGCAAAAGATAGTGGTGGTGATACGATACCGGGGCACCTCCCCCAAGCTAGGCACAAGCCAAGGGGAGTGCCCATACCCGATATTCAAGTCTCCTTTGGTGATGAAGGTGGTGGTGGTGGTGATGATGTAGTGGGTTTGTCCTTCTCTTTCTCCAGCTTACATCGGAGGGTAAAATTATCCATCCTTAACTCATCATTCTCCGTCTCAAGCTTTATTATCCTCTTGCATAATGCCTCCATGCTTTCTTGCTTGAAACAAGGAGGGACTGGTTCATCTTCATCTTCCTCATCGGGGAACCATATATAGGGATAGGTGTCCTTGAAGATATTTTTATCTAAAGGCCGATAAGAAACTGGGCTATCCTCCTCAGAATCTTGAGATGACATATTTTCAGATTTGTCAGGAAAATAATAAGAAAGAAGAACACAAGATTTCTCCGTGATACGGTGGTCAATGGGTTCGGGGGGTATATAAAGATTTTTTATCTTGGGGAACAAGCAAACGGGAGAAAAATGGAGTCCGGAAGGTACCCGAGATGGGTACAACCCACCTGGGCACGCCTGCCTTCCTGGTTGTTTCTTATTTTCCTAATTTTTAATATATTCCAAAACTAACAGAAAATATTTTTGCAGATTTTTTGGAGTCCGTTTACTTACCGTATCACGTACCTCCTCTTTTTCGGTTATTCTGGAGTGTTCCGGAAGGTTTCTTTTATGTGTTCTTCCGGTGTCATAGTTTGGATAATATTGCTTTCAACGTTAATGGCCGTACCTGAGATATAATATTTTATTCTTTGCCCATTGACAACCTTCGGGTTAGTACCTTCAGCATTATTTATTTTGATATCTCCAGATCGATAAACCTCCTCGATAACGTAAGGTCCTTCCCATTTAGAGAGAAGCTTTCCTGCAAAGAATCTGAAACGAGAGTTGTACAAAAGAACATATTCTCCAGCTTTGGATTCCCACTTTTGGGTTCTTTTGTCATGCCATCTCTTAACTTTTTCTTTAAATAATTTGGCATTTTCATAAGATTGGGTTTTCCATTCATCTAGTGAGCTAATATCACATAACCTCTTTTCACCGGCAAGTTTAAAATCATAGTTGAGTTCTTTAATTGCCCAATATGCTTTATGTTCTAACTCAAGAGGCAAATGACAAGCTTTTCCATAAACCATTTTATAAGGAGACATACCCATAGGATTTTTATATGCTGTCCGGTAAGCCCAAAGTGCATCATCTAATTTCTTAGACCAATTCTTTCGGGACCTATTGACAGTTTTTTGTAAAATTAATTTCATTTCTCTATTGCTAAGTCCAACTTGACCACTAGACCGAGGATGATAGGGTGATGCAATTCTATGGTTAACATCATACTTAGCAAGCATTTTACGGGAAGCACCATGAATAAAGTGTGAACCATGATCAGTCATTAAATATCTAGGGACTCCAAATCTTAAGAAAATAACTTCCTTAAGCATTTTAATAGAGGTGTTGTGATCAGCACTACTAGTTGGAATAGCTTCTACCCACTTAGTAACATAATCAACAGCAACCAAAATATGTGTATACCCATTAGAGGAAGGAAAAGGTCCCATGTAATCAAAACCCCAAACATCAAATGGTTCAACAGCAAGAGAATAATTCATAGGCATTTCCTGACGCTTACCAATATTACCAATTCTTTGACATTCATCACAAGATAAAACAAACTTATGGGCATCCTTGAAGAGAGTAGGCCAATAAAAACCAGATTGCAATACCTTGTGAGCAGTTCTGTCTCCCGCATGATGCCCTCCATAAGCTTCGGAGTGACATTTCCGTAGGATTTGTCCCTGTTCATGCTCAGGTACACAAAGTCTAATAATACCATCTACTCCTTCTTTATAAAGATGTGGGTCATCCCAAAAGTAATGTCTTAAATCATAGAAGAAATTTTTTCCTTTGTTGGTATGTGAAGCTAGGTGGTATATATTTAGCAACAATATAATTAGCATAGTCAGCATACCAAGGAGTGTTATGAGAAACATTTATTGCAGCTAATTGCTCATCGGGAAAACTATCATCAATAGGTAGTGGGTCATCAAGAATATTTTCTAACCTAGACAAGTTATCAGCCACGGGGTTCTCAGCTCCTTTTCTATCAGTGATATGTAAATCAAATTCTTGTAACAGGAGAACCCACCTAATGAGTCTAGGTTTAGCATCTTTATTTTCCATAAGATATTTAATAGCAGCATGATCGGTGTGAACAATAACTTTAGAATCAACAATGTAAGATCTGAATTTATCACAAGCGAACACGGCTGCTAAAAATTATTTTTCAGTAGTAGCATAATTTCTTTGGGCACCGTCTAGGGTTTTACTAGCATAATGAATAACATTTAATTTATTATGAACTCTTTGTCCTAGAACAGCACCAACAGCATAATCACTAGCATCACACATAATTTCAAAAGGCAAGTTCCAATTAGGTGGTTGAACAATAGGTGCAAAATTTAAGGATTTCTTAAGTGTTTCAAAGGCTTCTACACAATCATCTTAAAAAACAAACGGAACATCCTTTTGTAAAAGATTTGTAAGAGGCCTAGAAATTTTAGAGAAGGCTTTAATAAACCTCTTATAGAAACCAGCATGACTGGGGAAACTACGAATACCTTTAATATCTTTTGGACAAGGCATTTTCTCAATTGCATCAACTTTAGCTTTATCCACCTCAATACCTCGTTTAGAGATTTTATGCCCCAAGACAATACCTTCATTAACCATAAAGTGGCACATTTCCCTATTCAAGACAAGAATAGTTTGCTCGCATCTCTGTAAAACTCGATCAAGGTTGCTTAAGCAATCATCAAAAGAAGTTACGAAAATGGAAAAGCCATCCATGAAAACCTCAACAATCATTTCACAAAAATCAGAGAATATAATAGGCATACATCTTTGAAAGGTAGCGGGTGCATTGCATAAACCAAAAGGCATACGTCTATAAGCATAAGTTCCAGAAGGACAAGTAAAGGTGGTTTTCTCTTGATCAGGTTGTGGAACAGATATTTGAGAAAAACCAGAGTATCCATAGAGAAAATAAATGTGTGTGTGTGCTTACATAGTCTTTCTAACATTTGATCAATAAAAGGCAAAGGGTAATGATCTTTTCTAGTTGCTTTATTTAATTTTCTAAAATCAATTACCATTCTATAGCCAGTAACAATTCTTTGTGGAATGAGTTCATTTTTATCATTAGGAACAGCAGTAATACCTCCCTTCTTAGGGACACAATGAACGGGACTTACCCATCTACTATCAGCTATGGGATAGATTATACCTGCTTCCAGAAGCTTTAGTATTTCAGTTCTTACCACTTCCTTCATTTTAGGATTTAAACATTGTTGGTGATCAACAACGGGTTCAGCATCAGGTTCCATATTAATCTTGTGCTAGCATAGAGTGGGAGTAATGCCCTTAAGATCATCAAGAGTATATCCAATAGCAACTTGGTGCTTCTTCAGAATTTTCAGTAATCTTTCTTCTTCATATTCCGAAAGGTTAGCGCTAATGATAATAGGATATATCTTTTTCTCATCAAGAGAAGCATATTTCAAAGTGTCTGGCAATTGTTTTAATTCAAACACAGGATCACCCTTAGGTGGAGGAGGACCTCCTAGAGTTTCAATAGGCAAATTGTGTTTAAGCAGAGGTCGTTGTTCAAAGAAAATTTTATCTATATAATTTCTTTCATGCATATGCATATCATTTTCATGGTCTAGCAAATATTGTTCTAGTGGATCAGTAGGAGGCACGACAATAGAAGCAAGAGCAATTATTTCATCCTTACTAGGTAATTATTTCTTATGATGTTTTCTACTAAACTTAGAAAAATCAAACTCATGAGACTCATCACCAAAACTAACACCGATGATTTGTTTCTCACAACCTATTTTAGCATTAACGGTGTTCAAGAAAGGTCTACCAAAGATAATGGGAAAAAAGTCATGTTGTGGGAACCAAGAACTAGAAAATCAGTAGGATATTTTATTTTCCCACACAAGACTTCAACATCTCTAACAATCCCAAGTGTTGTGATGGTGTCTCTATTAGCAAGTTTAATAGTAACATCTATGTCTTCTATTTGAGCAGGTGTTATATCATTCATAATTTCTTGATATAAGGTAAAAGGAATAGCACTCACGCTAGCACCTAAGTCACATAAACCATGATAACAATGATCTCCTATTTTGACCGAGACAACATGCATGCCAACAACAGGTCTATGTTTATCTTTTTCGTCTGGTTTAGCAATTCTAGCAGCTTCATCACAGAAGTAAATAGCATGCCCATCAATATTTTCTACCAGGAGATCTTTAACCATAGCAATACTAGGTTCTACTTTGATTTGTTTAGTATGTCTAGGTGCTCTAATACTACTTTTATTAACCACAGTTAAAACCTTGGCATGTTCCTTTATCCTTACAAGAAAATGTGGTTTTTCAATGTAAGCAGTAGGTACAACTGGATCAATATTATAAATAATAGTTTCATCTTTTCCTATTACCGGTTCTTTAATTTCTTCTTTGATAGGTGGGTGATATTTAAACCACTTCTCCTTAAGTAGATCAACATGAGTAGCAAATGATTCACAAAAAGAGGCTACTATCTCAGAGTCAAGTCCATATTTAGTGCTAAACTTTTGAAAAGCATCGGTATTCATAACAGATTTAACACAATCAAACTCAATCTTAATACCTGACTCTTTACCTTCATCGAGTTCCCAATCTTCAGAGTTGCGTTTAATTCTCTCTAAAAGATCCCACCTGAATTCAATAGTCTTCTTCATAAAAGAACCAGTGCATGAAGTATCGAGCATAGATTGATCATCACGAGAAAGCCGAGCATAAATTTTTTGAATAAGAATTTCTCTTGAGATCTCATGATTGGGGCATGAACATAATATTGACTTAAGCCTACCCCAAGCTAGAATGATACTTTCTCCTTCACGAGGCCAAAAATTATATATAATTCCGATCACGATGAACTAGATGCATAGGATAAAAATTGGTGAAATTCCAATTTCAATCGATTCCAATTCCAAGATCCAATATCATCGCATAGCCTATACCATGCCAATGCTTTTACCTTCAAAGATAAAGGGAAAACCTTCTTCTTAGCTTCATCTCCGGGTAAGCCTTGCCAGATGAGCACTTTTTGTAAGATGAACACTTTGATGAAGACTTTGAAGAAGACTTTGAGGATTTCTTCTTCTTCTTGCCGTCGGAGTCATATTCCTTGCTCTTCTTCTTTTTCTTTGCTTCCTTATCCCATTGAGGACGTTCAGATATGTAGTGGCCTGGAATCTTGCATTTGTGACATGTTCTCTTCTTGTAGTCACGAGTGGAAGCCTCATCATTCTTGGAGCTGGATCTTGAAGACTTTCCGAAGCGATTATTCTTGGAGAACTTTTGGAACTTTCTCACAAGCATTGCTAGATCTTTGCCAATGTCTTCAGGATCATCATAACTACAGTCACATTCTTTAGATGAGGATGCAACCTTCGCCTTCAAAGCACGAGATCGGCCGTAGTTGGGTCCATAGATATCTCTCTTCTCAGATAGCTGGAATTCATGTGTGTTGAGCCTCTCAAGTATGTCAGATGGATCGAGATCTTTGAAATCAGGGTGCTCTTGGATCATCAAGGCCAGGGTGTGATGACCCACAAGTATAGGGGACCAATCGTAGTCCTTTCGATAAGTAAGAGTATCAAACCCAACGAGGAGCAGAAGGAAATGACAAGTGGTTTTCATCAAGGTATTCTCCGCAAGCACTGAAATTATAAGTAACGAGTAGTTTGATAGCAAGATAATTTGTAATGAGCAAGTAACAGTAACGACAAATAATATGCAGCAAGGTAGCCCAATCCTTTTGTGGCAAAGGACATGCCAAAACGGTCTCTTATGATAAGCAAAGTGTTCTTGAGGGTACACGGGAATTTCATCTAGTCACTTTCATCATGTTGGTTTGGTTCGTGTTCGCTACTTTGGTAATTTGATATGTGGGTGGACCGGTGCTTAGGTGTTGTTCTTACTTGAACAAACCTCCTACTTATGATTAACCCCCTCGCAAGCATCCGCAACTACGAGAAAAGTATTAAGATAAAATCTAACCATAGCATTAAACTTTTGTATCCAAATCAGTCCCTTACGAAATAGCGCATAAACTAGGGTTTAAGCTTCTCTCACTCTCGCAACACATCATCTAATAACTACTCCATAATGCATTCCCCTAGGCCCTAATAAGGTGAAGTTCCATGTAGTCGACGTTCACATGACACCACTAAGGGAATCACAACATACATATCATCAAAATATCGAACACATATCAAGTTCACATGATTACTTGCAACAAGATTTCTCCCGTGACCACAAGAACGAAAGCAACTACTCACAAAAGATAATCATGCTCAAGATCAAAGGGGTATTAAATAGCATAATGGATCTGAACATATAATCTTTCACCAAATAAACCATATAGTAATCAACTACAAGATGTAATCAACACTACTAGTCACCCACAAGCACCAATCTAAGGTTCCGGTACAAAGATTGAACACAAGAGATGAACTAGGATTTGAGAGGAGATGGTGTTGTTGAAGATGTTGATGGAGAATGCCTCCCCAAGATGGGAGAGTTGTTGGTGATGATGATGACGATGATTTCCCCTCCGGGAGGGAAGTTCCCCTGGCGGAATCGCTCCGCCGGAGGGCAAAAGTGCTCCTACCCAAGTTCCGCCTCGAGGCACCGGCGCTTCGTCCCGAAAGTCCTCCCCTTATTTTTTCTAGATCAAAATGACTTATATACCAGAAGAGGGGCACCGGAGGTGGGCCGAAGGGCACAACCCACCATGGTGTGCCTAGGGGACCTGGCGCGCCCAGGTGGGTTGTGCACACCTGGTGGGCCCCCTCTGTTAGTTATTTGCTCCAATGATTCTTAAATATTCCATAAAAAATCTCTGTGAAGTTTCAGCTCATTTGGAGATGTGTAGAACAGGTAACTTTGACGTAGCTTTTTTAGGTCCAGAATTCCAGCTGCCGGTATTCTCCCTCCTTGTGTGAACCTTGCATATTATGAGAGAAAAGGCATTAGAATTACTCCATAAAGCATTATTATGCATAAAAACATCATAAATAACAGTAGGAAAACATGATGCAAAATGGGATTATCATTGTGTCAAAGGAGCTGTCAAGTGATCTCAGTAGCTTCTGAACTATCTCATGCTTGGTGATCTTAGTGGCGCCAAGTGCGCGAAGCTCATTTGTGATATCAGTGAGGCGGTCGAAAGTGAGCTGGACATTCTCATTATCATTCCTCTTGAATCGGTTGAAGAGAGCGAAGCACATCAATTCTTGAGTCTCTTTGAGTTGAGACGCCTTCGTTGACCTTGGACAGCCAGTCCCAGACTAGCTTCGCAGATTCCAGAGCGCTCACACGGCCATACCGCCCTTTGGTCAGATGACCACAAATGATGTTCTTGGCGGTTGAGTCTAGTTGCGCGAACCTCTTGACATCAGCAACGGTGACACCTTCACCGACCTTGGGAACGCCAGCCCTGACGACATACCAGAGGTCGTTGTCAATGGCTTCAAGATGCATGCGCATCTTATTCTTCCAGTAGGGGTAATCAATGCGGTCGAAGACGGGGCACGCAGCGGAGACTTTGATTATCCTTGCAGTTGACATAGCTAAAACTCCAGGTGGTTAAATCAAATCACACAGAACAATGGAGCACCTTGCTCTGATACCAATTGAAAGTGCTAGTTATCGACTAGAGGGGGGTGAATGCGATTTTTATGAAAGTCTTCAAGACAGGCAATGTCTTCGAAGACAGGCAACTAAATACAACCTGTACTATATGCAGCGGAAGACAAACTATCCTAGCCAAGCGACAGTCTAGTATATAGTATGAAGTAAGCACAAAGACAAATAGCAGCTAGGTAGAGTGGATCAGAATAGGAAGACAGTATGAAGCCAATTATGTAAACAGAGAGAATGTCTTCACACAGTGAAGTCGAACAGGGCAAACAAGCAATGACTTCACGAAGATAAACAGTAAGTGAGGGTGAAGTGATAGAACCAGTCGCTTGGCGAAGACAAGGATTTGGTAGACCAGACCAGTTCCAGTTGTTGTGACAACTGTACGTCTGGTTAGGGAGGCTGAGATTGAACTCAGAAGACCGCGTCTTCACCTTATTCCCCTTGAGCTAAGGACACTTAGTCCTCGCCCAATCACTCTGGTAAGTCTTCAAGGTAGACTTCCAAACCTTCATAGACTTCGTTCACCGGAGATCCACAATGGCTCTTGGATCCTCAGAACGCGATGCCTAACCGACTGGAAGATACACAGTCTTCAAGTGTAATAAGTATTCAGATCACGCAGACAGAAAGACTTTAGTGATGCCTAACACTCTTTGGCTCTGGGTGTTTTGGGCTTTGTCCTCGCAAGGTTTCTCTCTCAAAGGCGTCGGAGGTGGGTTGCTCTCAAACGACAAAAGCCGTGCACTAACTCTGAGCAGGCACCAATTTATGGTGTAGGGGGCGGGCTATTTATAGCTAGGAGGCAACCCGACATAATATGTCTGAAATGACCCTGGGTCACTGAGGAACCAACACGTGTCTAGCGGTCAGATTTCAAACACACGCGGCAGCTTGACTTGGGCTACAAGCAAAGCTGACTCATCCAACTCTGGATAAGACTTTCTCTCATTGTCTTCACTCAAAGACATAGGATTTTGGTTGAGCATCATGTCAGTCTTCTGACTTTGTTCACCTGGACCCCACTTAACAGTTTGGTGGTACCTATGACTCAAGAAAGAAGGAAATGAAACTACGAAAGAAACTATGTCTTCGCACTCCATTGTCTTCACGTGAACGTCTTCACACGTCATCATGTTCAACGTGAATGTCTTCACGGACCATCATTGTCTTCAATGTCTTCATACATTTTTAGGGGTAATCTCTGGTAGGTAAATCGAGTCAATGAGGGACTTCTACCTGTGTTATCCTGCAATTCTCACAAACACATTAGTCCCTCAACCACGTTTATCGTCAATACTCCAAAACCAACTAGGGGTGGCACTAGATGCACGACTGGGCAAGCAGACCGCCCTAGAGAGGGATGGGCCTGACCCTTGCTGTAAGTCGAGACGGGGCAACATGATCACTGATCGTCTCCACGCACTCCCAAGACACTAACATGGTTGGATATGTGATCTAAGTAGGCCTCTGGCCTTTTCGCACTAACCATCATGCAGGAATAAGTATGGGCACTCAGCGGCATACGATTCTCTGAAAGCTCTTTGGGCGTCAGCGATTGAGCGGTGCGCACGCGGTTGGATGGTAACTGTCGAATTACGGGTTCCGACAAAACCCTTGAGGTTCGAACTCTGGGGTGTGCACGAAGATCTCTCTCCCCTAGCTCACACTCTCACCACGATCCCAAAGCCTAGCTCGCCGAACCCGAAGAACAAGGGACACAAGAGTTTATACTAGTTCGGGTCACCGATGTGGTGTAATACCCTACTCCAGTGTGGTGTGGTGGATTGCGTAGTAGGCTAGGGATGAACAAGTACAAGGGAAGAACTACCTCCTGAGGAGAGGTGTTCTTGAACTCGGTGAGCTTGTGTGTGTGTGTGGATGGAATGGATCTGATCCCGGATCCGTTGGGGCCAAATCAGTTGCCTCCTATGGTGGTGGCTAGTCCTATTTATAGAGGCCCGGGTCCTCTTCCCAAGTATTAGGCGGGAAGGGATCCCACAACGGCCAATTTGAAGGGGGACAACTAGTACAAGCTATCCTGACAAAAGGTGGTCTTCGCCTGCCAAAGGCTCTGGTGGTGACGCCGTCGTGGGCTCCGCGATGACCTCCATCCTGCCGTCCTGCTGGTCTTGGTCTCATTGCACCGATATGGAAACCTTTGCCTGAGGCCTCGGGACTCCTCGCCTGCGCCTGCTACTTTAGCACCGAAGAGGAAACCAGTACTATGCGCCCGCTGGCGCCCGCCTGGCCTTGGTCGTCATGGCTCACGCCACGGGAACCTCACGAGGTGCCCCTCGCCTTCATCTCTCTGCCCCTCGCGAGCCAACCTAGTGAGGCTGCCCCTGAGGAGGTCTTGTGTCGCCCGCCTCGCGAGGCTTTGATAGGTCTCCAACGTATCTATAATTTTTTATTGTTCCGTGCTATTATATTATCTGTTTTGGATGTTTAATGGGCTTTATTATGCACTTCTATATTATTTTTGGGACTAACCTATTAACCGAAGGCCCAATGCAAATTGCTGTTTTTTTGCCTATTTTAGTGTTTCGCAGAAAAGGAATATCAAACGGAATCCATACGGAATGAAACCTTCGGGAGAGTTATTTTTGGAACAAACGCAATCCAGGAGACTTGGAGTGGACGTCAAGGAAACAACGAGGAAGCCACGAGACAGGAGGGCACGCCCCCCACCCTCGTGGGCCCCTCGTGGCTCCACCGACCTACTTCTTTCGCCTATATATACTCATATACCCTGAAAACATCCAAGGGCACCACGAAACCCTATTTCCACCGCCGCAACCTTCTGTACACGTGAGATCCCATCTTGGGGCCTTTTCCGGCGCTCCGCCAGAGGGGGAATCGATCACAGAGGGCTTCTACATCAACACCATAGCCTCTTTGATGATGTGTGACTAGTTTACCACAGACCTTCGGGTCCATAGTTATTAGCTAGATGGCTTCTTCTCTCTCTTTGGATCTCAATACAAAGTTCTCCTCAATCTTCTTGGAGATCTATTCGATGTAATTCTTTTTGCGGTGTGTTTGTCGAGATCCGATGAATTGTGGGTTTATGATCAAGATTATGTATGAACAATATTTGATTCTTCTCTGAATTCTTATATGCATGATTTAAATATCTTTGCAAGTCTCTTCGAATTATCAGTTTGGTTTGGCCTACTAGATTGATCTTTCTTGCAATGGGAGAAGTGCTTAGCTTTGGGTTCAATCTTGCGGTGTCCTTTCCCAGTGACAGCAGGGGCAGCAAGGCACGTATTGTATTGTTGCCATCGAGGATAAAAGGATGGGGTTTATGTCATATTGCTTGAGTTTATCCCTCTACATCATGTCATCTTGCCTAATGCGTTACTCTGTTCTTATGAACTTAATACTCTAGATGCATGCTGGATAGCGGTCGATGTGTGGAGTAATAGCAGCAGATGCAGAATCGTTTCGGTCTACTTGTCACGGACGTGATGCCTATATACATGATCATGCCTAGATATTCTCATAACTATGCGCTTTTCTATCAATTGCTCGACAGTAATATGTTCACCCACCGTAAATTATGCTATCTTGAGAGAAGCCACTAGTGAAACCTATGGCCCCCGGGTCTATCTTCCATCATATTAATCTCCCGCCAACGTGCTATTTCTGTCGCCGTTTATTTTGCAATCTTTACTTTTCAATCTATACAACAAAAATACCAAAAATATTTATCTTATTATCTTTATCAGATCTCACTTTTGCAAGTGGCCGTGAAGGGATTGACAACCCCTTTATCGTGTTGGTTGCAAGGTTCTTGATTGTTTGTGCAGGTACTAGGGACTTGCGTGTAGTCTCCTACTGGATTGATACCTTGGTTCTCAAAACTGAGGGAAATACTTACGCTACTTTGCTGCATCACCCTTTCCTCTTCAAGGGAAAACCAACGCATGCTCAAGAGGTAGCAAGAATCTTGTGAAATTAATGCTGCTTTGTTGAATCTTGTCATGAAAGATCAATTTTCTGGCCTTCCTAGTGAAGATGCCGCTACCCATCTAAACAACTTTGTTGATTTGTGCGATATGCAAAAGAAGAAAGATGTGGATAATGATATTGTTAAATTGAAGCTATTTCCGTTTTCGCTTAGAGATCGTGCTAAAACTTGGTTTTCTTCTTTGCCTAAAAATAGTATTGATTCGTGGAATAAGTGCAAAGATGCTTTTATCTCTAAGTATTTTGCTCCCGCTAAGATCATCTCTCTTAGAAACAATATTATGAATTTTAAGCAACTTGATCATGAGCATGTTGCACAATCTTGGGAGAGGATGATATTAATGATACGTAATTGCCCTACACATGGTTTGAATTTATGGATGATTATACAAATTTTTTATGCTGGATTGAATTTTGCTTCTAGAAATCTTTTAGATTCGGCCGCGGGAGGCACTTTTATGGAAATCACTTTAGGAGAAGCTACTAAACTCCTAGGTAATATTATGGTTAATTATTCTCAATGGCACACCGAAAGATCTACTAGTAAAAAGGTTCATGCAATATAAGAGATTAATGTTTTAAGTGGAAAGATGGATGAACTTATGAAATTGTTTGCTAATAAGAGTGTTTCTTCTGATCCTAATGATATGCCTTTGTCTACTTTGATTGAGAATAATAATGAATCTATGGATGTGAATTTTGTTGGTAGGAATAATTTTGGTAACAACGCGTATAGAGGAAACTTTAATCCTAGGCCGTTTCCTAGTAATTCCTCTAATAATTATGGTAATTCCTACAACAACTCTTATGGAAATTTTAATAAGATGCCCTCTGATTTTGAGACTAGTGTTAAAGAGTTTATGATTTCACAAAAGAATTTCAATGCTTTGCTTGAAGAAAAATTGCCTAAGATTGATGAGTTGGCTAGGAACGTGGATAGAATTTCTCTTGATGTTGATTCTTTGAAACTTAGATCTATTCCTCCTAAGCATGATATCAATGAGTCTCTCAAATCTATGAGAATTTCCATTGATGAGTGCAAAGAAAGAACCGCTAGGATGCGTGCAAAAAAGGATTGCTTTGTGAAAGCGTGTTCTTCTAGTTTTCATGACAATAATGATGAAGATCTAAAAGTGATTGATGTGTCTCCTATTAAATCCTTGTTTTGCAATATTAATCTTGATAGCAATGGGACTGGAGATGAGTCAAATTTAGTTAAAAGGCGTCCCAATGATTCGGAGTTTGTAGATCTTGATGCAAAAATTGGAAAAAGTGGGATTGAAGAGGTCAAAACTTTACATAGCAATGAACCCACTATTTTGGATTTCAAGGAATTTAATTATGATAATTGTTCTTTAATAGATTGTATTTCCTTGTTGCAATCCGTGTTAAATTCTCCTCATGCTTATAGTCAAAATAAAGCTTTTACCAAACATATCGTTGATGCTTTAATGCAATCCTATGAAGAAAAGCTTGAATTGGAAGTTTCTATCCCTAGAAACTTTATGATGAGTGGGAACCTATTATTAAAATTAAGATTAAATATCATGAATGCTATGCTTTGTGTGATTTGGGTGCTAGTGTTTCCACAATTCCAAAAACTTTGTGTGATGTGTTAGGTTTCCGTGAATTTGATGATTGTTCTTTAAATTTGCACCTTGCAGATTCCACCATTAAGAAACCTATGGGAAGGATTAATGATGTTCTTATTGTTGCAAATAGGAATTATGTGCCCGTAGATTTCATTGTTCTTGATATAGATTGCAATCCCACATATCCTATTATTCTTGGTAGACCTTTCCTTAGAACGATTGGTGCAATTATTGATATGAAAGAAGGAATATTAGATTCCAATTTCCGTTAAGGAAAGGCATGGAACACTTTCATAGAAAGAAAATTAAATTACCTTATGAATCTATTATGAGAGCCACTTATGGATTGCATACCAAAGATGATAATACCTAGATCTATTCTTGCTTTTATGCCTAGCTAGGGGCGTTAAACGATAGCGCTTGTTGGGAGGCAACCCAATTTTATTTTTGTTTCTTGCTTTTTGTTTCTGTTTAGTAATAAATAATTCATCTAGCATCTGTTTAGATGTGGTTTTATGTTTTAATAAGAGTTTGTGCCAAGTAGAACCAATAGGATCTTCTTGGGTGATAGTTGTTTGATCTTGCTGAAAAAGACAGAAACTTTGCGCTCACGAAAATAATTGTTAAAAATCACTAGAACGTGATAAATTGCCAATTCTTTTTGTAGTAGATCAATATACACATTTTCCAGGTTGTCCTAGTTTTTCAGAATGTTTGGAGTTCCATAAGTATTCGAACAAATCTGATTTCTACAGACTGTTCTGTTTTTGACAGATTCTGTTTTTCGTGTGTTGTTTGCTTATTTTGATGAATCCATGGCTAGTATCGGGGGGTATGAACCATGGAGAAGTTGAAATACAATAGGTTTAGCACCAATATAAATAAATAATGAGTTCATTACAGTACCTTAAAGTGGTGATTTTTTTTCTTATACTAACGGAGCTCATGAGATTTTCTGTTGAGTTTTGTGTTGTGAAGTTTTCAAGTTTTGGGTAAAGATTTGATGGATTATGGAATAAGGAGTGGCAAGAGCCTAAGCTTGGGGATTCCCAAGGCACCCCAAGGTAAAATTCAAGGACAACCAAAAGCCTAAGCTTGGGGATGCCCCGGAAGGCATCCCCTCTTTCATCTTCGTCTATCAGTAACTTTACTTGAGGCTATATTTTTATTCACCACATGATATGTGTTTTGCTTGGAGCGTCTTGTATGATTTGGGTCTTTGCTTTCTAGTTTACCACAATCATCCTTGCTGTACACACCTTTTGGAGAGACACACATGAATCGGAATTTATTAGAATACTCTATGTGCTTCACTTGTATCTTTTAAGCTAGATAATTTTGATCTAGTGCTTCACTTATATCTTTTAGAGCACGGTGGTGGTTTTATTTTATAGAAATTATTGATCTCTCATGCTTCACTTATATTATTTTGAGAGTCCTTTAGAACAACATGGTAATTTGCTTTGGCTATAAAATTAGTCCTAATATGATAGGCATCCAAGATGGGTATAATAAAAACTTTCATAAAAAGTGCATTGAATACTATGAGAAGTTTGATACTTGATGATTGTTTTGAGATATGAAGATGGTAATATTAGAGTCGTGCTAGTTGAGTATTTGTGAATTTGAGAAATACTTGTGTTGAAGTTTGCAAGTCCCGTAGCATGCACGTATGTTAACCGTTGTGTGACAAATTTGAAACATGAGGTGTTCTTTGATTGTCATCCTTATGAGTGGCGGCCGGGACGAGCGATGGTCTTTTCCTACCAATCTATCCCCTAGGAGCATGCGCATAGTGCTTGGTTTTTGATGACTTGTAGATTTTTGCAATAAGTATGTGAGTTCTTTATGACTAATGTTGAGTCCATGGATTATACGCACTCTCACCTTTCCATCATTGCTAGCCTCTTCGGTACCATGCATTGCCCTTTCTCACCTTGAGAGTTGGTGCAAACTTCGCCGGTGCATCCAAACCCCGTGATACGATATGCTCTATCACACATAAACCTCCTTATATCTTCCTCAAAACAGCCACCATACCTAACTATTATGGCATTTCCATAGCCATTCCGAGATATATTGCCATGTAACTTTCCATCGTTTCATTTATTATGACACGCTTCATCATTGTCATATTGCCTTGCATGATCATGTAGTTGACATCGTATTTGTGGCAAAGCCACCATGCATAATCTATCATACATGTCACTCTTGATTCATTGCCCATCCCGGTACACCGCCGGAGGCACTCATATAGAGTCATATTTTGTTCTAGTATCGAGTTGTAAAAAAATAGAAGTGTGATGATCAACATTAATAGATCATTGTCCCAAAAAAAGAGAAAGGCCCAAAAAAGGAGAAAAGAAATAAAAGGGACAATGCTACTATCCTTTTTTCCATACTTGTGCTTCAAAGTAGCACCATGATCTTTATGATAGAGAGTCTCTTATTTTGTCACTTTCATATACTAGTGGGAATTTTTCATTATAGAACTTGGCTTGTATATTCCAACAATGGGCTTCCTCAAATGCCCTAGGTCTTCATGAGCAAGCAAGTTGGATGCACACCCACTTAGTTTCTTTTGTTGAGCTTTCATACATTTGTAGCTCTAGTGCATCTGTTGCATGGCAATCCCTACTCCTTGCATTGACATCAATTGATGGGCATCTCCCTAGCCCGTTGATTAGCCGCGTCGATGTGAGACTTTCTCCTTTTTTGTCTTCTCCACACAACCCCCATCATTATACTCTATTCTACCCATAGTGCTATGTCCATGGCTCACGCTCATGTATTGCGTGAAAGTTGAAAAAAGTTTGAGATTACTAAAGTATGAAACAATTGCTTGTCTTGTCATCGGGGTTGTGCATGATGAGAGCATTCTTGTGTGACGAAAATGAAGCATAGCCAAACTATATGATTTTGTAGGGATAAGCTTTCTTTGGCCATGTTATTTTGAGAAGACATGATTGCTTAGTTAGTATGCTTAAAGTATTATTATTTTTATGTCAATATTAAACTTTTGTCTTGAATCTTTCGGATCTGAACATTCATGCCACAATAAAAAGAATTACTTAGAAAATTATGTTAGGTAGCATTTCACATCAAAAATTCTGATTTTATCATATACCTACTCGAGGACGAGCAAGAATTAAGCTTGGGGATGCTTGATACATCTCCAACGTATCTATAATTTTTGATTGTTCCATGCTATTATATTATCTGTTTTGGACGTTTAATGGGCTTTATTATGCACTTTTATATTATTTTTGGGACTAACCTATTAACCGAAGGCCCAGTGCAAATTGCTGTTTTTTTGCCTATTTCAGTGTTTCGCAGAAAAGGAATATCAAACGGAATCCAAATGGAATGAAACCTCCGGGAGAGTTATTTTTGGAACAAACGCAATCCAGGAGACTTGAAGTGGACGTCAAGGAAACAACGAGGAAGCCACGAGGCAGGAGGGCGCGCCCAGGGGGTAGGCGCGCCCCCACCCTCGTGGGCCCCTCGTGGCTCCACCGACCTACTTCTTTCGCCTATATATACTCATATACCCTGAAAACATCCAAGAGCACCACGAAACCCTATTTCCACCGCCACAACCTTCTGTACCCGTGAGATCCCATCTTGGGGCCTTTTCCGGCGCTCCGCCGGAGGGGGAATCGATCACGGAGGGCTTCTACATCAACACCATAGCCTCTCTGATGATGTGTGAGTAGTTTACCACAGACCTTCGGGTCCATAGTTATTAGCTAGATGGCTTATTCTCTCTCTTTGGATCTCAATACAAAGTTCTCCTCGATCTTCTTGAAGATCTATTCGATGTAATTCTTTTTGCGGTGTGTTTGTCGAGATCCGATGAATTGTGGGTTTATGATCAAGATTATCTATGAACAATATTTGATTCTTCTCTGAATTCTTATATGCATGATTTAAATATCTTTGCAAGTCTCTTCGAATTATCAGTTTGGTTTGGCCTACTAGATTGATCTTTCTTGCAATGGGAGAAGTGCTTAGCTTTGGGTTCAATCTTGCGGTGTCCTTTCCCAGTGACAGTAGGGGCAGCAAGACACGTATTGTATTGTTGCCATCGAGGATAACAAGATGGGTTTTTTTTATCATATTGCATGAATTTATCCCTCTACATCATGTCATCTTGCTTAAGGCGTTACTCGGTTCTTATGAACTTAATACTCTAGATGCATGCTGGATAGCGGTCGATGTGTGGAGTAATAGTAGTAGATGCAGGCAGGAGTCGGTCTACTTGTCTCGGACGTGATGCCTATATACATGATCATACCTAGATATTCTCATAACTATGCTCAATTCTGTCAATTGCTCAACAGTAATTTGTTCACCCACCGTAAAATACTTATGCTCTTGAGAGAAGCCACTAGTGAAGCCTATGGCCCCCGGGTCTATTTTCCATCATATTAATCTCCCGCCAACGTGCTATTTCTGTCGCCGTTTATTTTGCAATCTTTACTCTTCAATCTATACAACAAAAATACCAAAAATATTTATCTTATTATCTTTATGAGATCTCACTTTTGCAAGTGGCCTGAAGGGACTAACAACCCCTTTATCGCGTTGGTTGCAAGGTTCTTGATTGTTTGTGCAGGTACTAGGGACTTGCGTGTAGTCTCCTACTGGATTGATACCTTGGTTCTCAAAACTGAGGGAAATACTTACGCTACTTTGCTGCATCACCCTTTCCTCTTCAAGGGAAAACCAACGCATGCTCAAGAGGTAGCAGGCTTGGCCCCTGGCGAGGGTCTTGAGTGTCTGCTGGTGAAGATGGGCCGTGCTAGGCCGCTAGTGGAGCCACGCCGTGGGCCGCAGACAGGCAAGTCTTGGGACCCCCATTCCCAGAACGCCGACAGTAACCACCTACACTTGTATAAGGAGGTGGGTCTGCTCCAGGCCGCGTACGCAACGCGCAGGAGTGCAAAGGGCGATGTGCCCAAGACCTCTGAGCGCTTAGGATGTAGACCGGCGTGTTGGCCTCTCTGTTCAGTCTAGGTAGGACTGCGGTGTGTCGATCAACCGAGGTCGGGCATGACCCGGAAAAGTGTGTCTGGCCAAAGTTAATCAAGCGTGTTGGGTAATTTGGTGCACCCCTGCAGGGAAGTATATCTATTCGAATAGTCGTGTCCATGATAACGGACGCTCGGAGTTGTATATGATACCAGAGACACTAAATGGATATGATGGCTCTTGGGTTGCTTTCTCGTAGGGAGTCGAGGAAGGATCTGTGGGCGATACTAAACTATACTTGTTACTTATAATATGCTAATATGCACTCTTCTAGTGCTGCAAGACGCTGCAAGATGCAAGTCTTCGATAGGCTAGGCCTTCCCTTCTATTCTAGCATTTGCGCAGTCTAGTCCAAACATATAGCCCCATTCCTTTGATACCGATGCATACTTAGTATAGATCTGATGTAATTCTTGCCAGTACTTTGGATGAGTACTCACGGTTGCTTTGCTACCTCTTTCCCCATCTACCCGATTGCTGCGATCAGGTCCAGGAGCCAGCTGATCCCGCCGCCGACTACTGCTACCCCGACGGAGCCTACTACTACACGGAGACAGCCGACGACCAGGAGTAGTTAGGAGGCTCCCAGGCAGGAGGCCTACGCCTTTTCGATCTCGTTATCGTTGTTTTGCTAGCCTTCTTAAGGCAGACTTGTTATGTCTGTACTCAGATGTTGTTTCTTCTGCTAACTTAGATACTCATGCCTTCATGGCCCTGGCTTGTAATATAAAGTTGTATGACTTTAATTTTGTGTCTAGAGTTGTGTTGTGATATCTTCCCGTGAGTCTTTGATCTTGATCGTGTGCATTTGCGTGTATGATTAGTGCACGATTAAGTCGGGGCATCACATAGAGGTACATGGGCCTCGGCCCAAGTCATGCACGCAGGCAGGGTCCGGATGATCCGGGCGTTAGAGGTCCGGATGATCCGGGTGTCAAGATCGTCCGGCTGTGTCGTAGCATTCGTCGCAGGTCTGGTTGTCCGGATCGACGTCCGGATGATCCAGGTGTTGGTATGGATGATCCAGCTTCACTCAATTGAGTGTTGTGGCTTCGGGCACGTTACTCGGATCGTCCGGGCCGGGGTTCTGATCGTCTGGATTTGGTCCGGATCATCCGGGTGACGGTCCGAATCATTTGGTCAAGCTCTGGCTTGCTCCTTTTCTTCTCCGTCTTTGCGTTCTTCTCCCTCCATCGTCCGGCCTTGCTCTTCAGCTTCTCCATGGCTGGTCCTTGGTACCTGACCATACAAAGTGTCTCCGTTTGAGGTAGTAGCCATGTCTCATGTGATTCGAAAGGGAGTCGCGAGAGGAGAGATGTCACCTCGGTCTCGAGAGCTCTTGCACATGCTTGTGTCATCAGTCCACTTGACACTTGGGGAGACAAAGGTAGGCCCATGGGAATGACCGTGGGATGTTCCGCATCACCTTCTTCCTTCACCGGCTTAATACCGAACTTGACCCTAACCTTCATGCATATGTTTGAGTAATTGTACTAGTTCTTGAGGATATGGTTGAACCCTATATGATTCTTTGTATGATCCAATATTACATGTTCTTGATTCAAGTTAGTATTCTCACGAGTGTTAAGAGGAGGCCTCGCTCGCACTATTGTCATGATTGACCGTAGAGGAGCTACTGTCGTTGTGAAGGATTGGGGCATTGAGGTAATTCAAGGTGACAGTAAAAGCCTTTGATTCCCCATCATCACAATTGATAGGGGAGTACAGAGAACCCTTAGAGAGGCCGCGTTCATGGGGTAACCCTTAATTATCATGAGTTGAAAGCCTATGGGGAAGACTATGATGGTGGCGTGCGTGGCACGAAGTCTACTTCAAGTAGAACGTGTTCTGTACCCGGCTCCGCTCACTTATGCATTTGACCAGTTACTAGAGGATACAATAGTTCATATCTGGTAGTGATTCTAGGCCCCCCAGAACGTTTATTACTCAAGCACCTTCACCACTAACTTTGCATCTTTTTATTTCCTGTTTTTACTCTCTTGTTAGTAGTTTAGTTAATTACCCTTTCTATTCCAGTTTCACTAGCAACTTATAGAGTAGACTTTTTCCAAACTCCGGTTTGAGTGCGTACGTGGCTACGTGAAAGTGACAACGTAGTTGCGGGGTTTGTGGTGCCTTCCTATAAGCTCCCTATGAGTTCAACACTCTACTTATCATAACGAAAGTACAACAGCCCTGTGCACTTACAGGACATGACCAACCCCTCTCCAAGTGCCATGGGGCGGCTTATATAGAGTGCGCCACCCCTTGAGCTAGCCCATTACAAGGACGGGTTGATGAATATGTTTATTGCATGCGTTACTACTAATAACTGAAGGTTTAATTGCTAGTAAAGCCATGTGTCGTGCTCCTTGGTCGCTTCAGATCCCGCGCGGTCCTTCGCCTCCCTTGTCCAAGTGTGGGTGGGTAGCCGAGTGATTGCGGAGCGGCCGAGTGGCCAGACAACATCCGATTGGATGGATGACATCCGAGTGGAATAATTATTGATGAACACCTGAGTGCGCTTGTGGCCCGGGGGCCTCGCTGCTGTTGATGTGGGTCCTAGATGAGTCCAAGATGTCTCCTTCTTGACCCTACCCGTAGTAGGTAGTAGGTGACCCATCACTACCCCTTGCATCATTCTCAGAACCGCATTAGTGACCTCATCTTTATAAATATATTAGTGTCTCTCATAAAAATGCGCTAGAAATCTGTTCAGTAAAGGGGGCTTGTTTCTTTAGGGATCCGGGGGCCTTTGGACCAACACGGCACGACCATTTTATAAAAGGGGTTACATGGGCCGCCGGTGCTAGGCTTTAAGGGCATGAACTAAGGTGGCATAGGGATAGGATGCCCTATGAGAAAAAGTAGTTTGAGACATTTACATTATTTTTTTCTCCCCAATGCAAGCTACCACTAGTGGGCATCATTAAGCAATACACATACATGTCATGCATTTTTACTCTTCACTCTAACTTTTTCACCTTTTTACACCGAAACATAATTTCTCTTTCTAAGCACCCGCATTTTATAGAGGATCTTACATCCGATCCGAACATATTTTCCTTACATCCGATGTTACATGGCATGCCAGAGGCCAGGCCGTGCCGCACCAGTTCCTCACCCTTGTAAAAAAAAAAACAGTTCCTCACCCATCCCGCGGCCCCACCACTGCTCCCATTTCCGCACGCATCTATCAACGCGACACCGCCGGCGATGAGCGCGAAGCAGCTCTGCGACGCCTTGGCCGCCGCGGGGTTCGACAGCGGAGATCCGCTCGACCCGGAGAGCCTCGATTGGGCGTTCCTCCAAGGAGACGACTCCAGCCGCGTGCTCGCGTGGATCGCCGCCCGCCTACGCCGCGCCAACGTCCTCTCCGCCTCCGACCTCGAACTGTACATACCGATCTGTCCCGCGAACCCTCTAGAAATTTCTCTAATCGTAGCGTGTCCAGGCGCTAGGTAGCGCAGGTGCAAGGATTGTAAAGGTCGTCTGCTCGGTGGGGTTGTTTCGAACGCGATGGGAGGGGCATGTGTCTGCACTGTGAGATGTGCAATGTGCATTTGCAATGCAAGGCGCTGTTCGGGCTTGCGGGTGGGGTTCTGGTTCGAGTTGGCCTGAAAAGTATGGGGTTTGGATTCAATATAGTAATGTGATGTGGAGTACAAAGTTGTCTGTGAATCTCGGGGAAGTGGAGGGCTTTGGAGAGAAAAGCGCACAACTGCAATATTCGTCGCCACATGCTTTTATTTTCTGAACAGACGCCACATGCTTTAGGAATGTGATTCATCATACCATAGCACTGTCTATTCTTTAATTAAGGATAACAAAAGTTTTGCTGCATGAAGAATAGCTGCAGATTGTGATTTTAAATCCCGTATTACATCATGATTTCCCCTACATGTACTGATTCTCTTTCATCTGAGGCTTAAACTGGTCTTATTGTTTCGTGGACTATGCAGCTATGATCAGCTTGAACTAGAAGGGAAGCTTTTGGAGGTATAGAGATTTTTAACTCCATTTGTTTAGTAAACTTAGTTGGACTATTAAGTTATTACAATTCCTCATATAATGTTAGTCGATTGTTGGAATATAGCTGTCTCGGGCTAGGGATATGATCCTAATATGAGTACCATTTTTAGGGGAAAGACTTGGATTCCGCTTTCGACAGTATTTCGGCGTTCTCAGAAACTGGAGAGAACCATGAATACACATTCCTGTCGGAAGAAAGTCTGGGAGACATCCGGTATGCCATGTTGCTCTAGTGTTATCCAACAAGTGATTCAATTGGTATTGTGTGACCCTCGTCTTTTGAACAGTATGTTTTAATCTCTCCATTGACCAAGGATTTTCTTTTGATTTTTTCTAGCGACTCAAAACTAGCACTTAGAGCTGAAGTTTCTGATTTGGAAAAAAAGCTCGCTTCTCTGGAATGGCAGCTTGATTTGCTTACAGCACAAGCTACCACCATCACGCAGGGAAAGAAATCCCGCACATCTGCTAAAACTAGCGCAACTGGAAAACTCGCGAGATTTGATGAGGAACTTGCCAAGAGAAGTTTAGAGGTAAAATGTTGGTTTCTCTTGTCAACCTGGAAACAGTATACCATATACCACTGTCCTTGTGTCATTCCCTGCTGTATCGTGTTAAGTAACTGTAGTCTGCACTGCTCATTGTCTAGTTTATAATCAGCGGGAGCATGGCAGTACTCTGGAATTAACCAAGTAACTAGCTATCATTTGTGGCCGATGACTGTGGTCGTGTTCACTAAAAAAGACACATGTTGGCAGCAAAAAGAGTTTACTGGACTTCAAGTTTACACAAATCTATACATATGTTTAAGTTCTTTTATATTATCTTCCTGTCTGACATTTGATAGGTGTGAAATACCAATTGTGGTTCTTTCTAATTGGCTTTATTATTTCTTATAGGAATTCGTTGCAGTACTATAATAGAAGAATTTGTTATGTGACGGTTTGTTTTTCCATTTCCCCTCCTTTGCTTCAGATGAATGCAGTACTTGGAAAACTTGTTGCTACGATCCAGGAGTTGTCTTACTATCATTCAGAAGCTGGTATTAGTGTTGCCCTTCACGTGTAAAATTGCACATCTTACCATTTGTTACTTAGATTGACATGCGTTGATAACTGGATACCTCCATTTTGATTCACGTGCATTTCATTTCATTTTATTCATTATAGATATTGGCGTCTACCTGTCATACTGTGATTTCCAATCATATGTAATCAGTAACCTGGCTTGTACCAAAGAACTTAACACATGGTTCACTAAGAAGTTTGAGAAGGTGTGTTAATCTATCATGATCTCGCTGTTCCTATATTAACTGATTTATGTTCAACAAAACATGCAAATATCAGCTCAAAATCATACATGGTCATACACATAGTGTACAGCGAATTGATGCATGGGGATTCTAATATTTTGCCAAGTCGCTAAGATCTAAGATATTCACGCGCTGGTGCCTTTTGTAAAAACCAAACCTGTCTTTGTTCATTTTCTTATTTGCACTAATTATCAAGTTTACGTTCTCAATAATATCTTGTTTGAATATTAATCTTAAACACTATACGAAAGGAGAAATTAGCTTAGTGCAATAATTTACTACACCATCATATATGTAGATAAGAAATAACGAAGAAACAATATGATAGATTAACACAAAATTTAAATAATGGGTCTACCCTTTTATGTAGAAAAAGGTAAATATTTTTATCGAGTTGCAAGAACCAGTTCATTCAAAAGTTCAAATTTATGGGGGGAAGTGTGGGCAATGTAATTATACTAAAATACTCTCCCTCACATCAATCTCATCACCAAAGCGGCGGACAAGAACAACGTGAACATCAATAGGCGCCTGATTGGGAATTTTCGTGGTGTTTTAAACCAACTGGAGTTGGAAGAATTACACCTTGTTGAAAGAAAATGCACACCTGGTCCAATGCCCAGGCAAACCCTGTGTTGACAAAGTTCGACCACTTCTAACACTCTGACGACTAGGACTTGCTATTCCCCAATGACCACCTCCAAGCCGTCACCACGGCTTGCTCAGAACATGCCCACCACGGCTTGCTTAGAACATGCCCCTCTGTTCCTACAGGGTGAAGCGGAGGAAAGAAGAAAGCGTTCTTTCAAGTTTGAGGAGTTCTGGCTTCGGCTCCCAGGTTCCATGAGACTATGGCCTCGGCATGGAATAAGCCTATCCTTGATCGGACACCATTCGTCGCATTCACATCAAGCTATGGCGCACGGCGAAGGCACTCAAGGCATGGCAGCGCCAGAGCGTGAGAGTTCTCAAGACTCAGATTGTGATTGTGAAGGAGGTGATTTGGCGCCTGGATCAGGTGGAGGAGAATAGACCCTTGTCTGCGGCAGAGCGTGATTTGAGGCGTAACTTGAAGACTATGTACTTGGAGCTTTCTTCCGTTAAGTCACCGGGCCTGGATGGCTTCATTGGAGCTTTCTTCTAGTCTTGCTGGATGATCATAAAGAATGGCGTGTTTGCGGCAGTCCGTTGCTTGGCTGCCCTTCGGGGGGGGGGGGGGACTGCGCTTCCCTCATCAACTCCGCCAACATCATCATGCTTCCGAAGAAGCTTGACGCGCTCGGAGTTGGGGACTACCGTCCGATCAGTCTGATCCATGGCCTCTCGAAGATCTTCTCCAAGCTCTTGGCTAACAGGCTTGCCCCCTCCTACCGACGATCGTCTCCAAGTGCCAAAGCGCCTTTGTTTAGAAACGGTGTATACTCGACCACTTCATGCATGTTTAGAACCTGATTAAAGATCTTCACAGAAGAAACATTCCGGGCCTTTTCCTCAAGCTTGGCATCTCAAAAGCCTTTGACTCCGTGAACTGGGCATACTTGCTTCAGGTGTTGCAGCGTCTAGGTTTCGGGCAGCGTTGGTGGAACTGGATCTGCCTATCCTTGGCCTCCTCCTTCTCTAGGTTCCTGCTCAATGGCAACCCCGTCGCATCTTTCAGTCACGTCCATGGTTTGCACCAGGGGGTCCACTTTCCCCTATGCTCTTCATCCTGGCCATTGATCCGCTGTAGAAGATCCTTCAGTTGGCACACAGAGGGGTATTCTCAAGCCCATCCGTGCATGCATGGTGCGTTACAGGATCCCCCTCTTCGCGAAAGATGCCAGTATTTTTGCAAACCCGGACAAGGACGAATTGCATTCTCTGTGACAAGAGAGTGCCACAAAAGCTAAAAGGCAAGTTCTACAGGACGACGGTTCGACCCGCAATGTTGTATGGCACTGAGTGTTGGCCGACTAAAAGGCGACATGTTCAACAGTTAGGTGTGGCGGAGATGCGTATGCTGAGATGGATGTGTGGCCACACGAGGAAGGATCGAGTCCGGAATGATGATATACGAGATAGAGTTGGGGTAGCACCAATTGAAGAGAAGCTTGTCCAACATCGTCTGAGATGGTTTGGGCATATTCAGCGCAGGCCTCCAGAAGCTCCAGTGCATAGTGGACGGCTAAAGCGTGCGGAGAATGTCAAGAGAGGGCGGGGTAGACCGAATTTGACATGGGAGGAGTCCGTTAAGAGAGACCTGAAGGATTGGAGTATCACCAAAGAGCTAGCTATGGACAGGGGTGCGTGGAAGCTTGCTATCCATGTGCCAGAGCCATGAGTTGGTTGCGAGATCTTATGGGTTTCACCTCTAGCCTACCCCAACTTGTTTGGGACTAAAGGCTTTGTTGTTGTTGTTGTTGGACAAGGACGAATTGCGCGTGATCTCTGCCATCCTCGCGGCATTTAGTGAGGCTAGGGGCCTTGTCACCAATCTGGCAAAATCTGAGGTCTTCCCCATCCGCTGCAACGACATTGACCTTGTGGACATCCTGTTGACCTTCCCGGCCAGGGTCGCGGCTTTCGCAGGACGCTATCTGGGGTTTCCTCTCTTCCTCTTCACTTCCGTTGACTTCGCAAGGCCGACCTTCAGCCACTCATTGACAAAATCTCTGGAAGACTTCCGGGATGGAAGGGGAAAAACCTTAAGAAGCCCGGAAGGGTGGCCCTGGCTCTGGCAAAATCGGTCCTCGCCGCCATTGCCACCTTCCACCTCACCGCTCTTCCCTTCCCGAAATGGCCGTGGAACAAGATCAACAAGATTACCAGGGGATTCATTTGGGCTAAAGATGACCAAGAGCAGGCATCTGGGGGCACTCGCTGGTTAACTGGAAACCGTGTGCCACTCAAAGGAGTTGGGAGGCCTGGGCATTGCTGATATTGACCGTTTTACCGAAAAAGGCTTTCGCCCCGCTTTATAAAGAAAGCAAACCACCACAACCACAAAGTACCACAGAGGTCCACACACACACACACAGTCGCACAACATAGAGTACAAGAGGGTTCTGTTGAGGGCACAGCTCAACAAGCCCTGAAGAAAGGAAAACAAAGGCGGTGACACCGCAACTAAGAAGCTAATCCGTCTCGGGTGGTGGAGGAGGAAGCGGCGGCGCCAAGTGAAGAGCCATCGCGCGAAGGTCAGCAATGATGATGTTGATGGCGTCCTGGTCCTGGTGACGGCTAAGCGGCCGCCAGAGCTGCAAATAACCACACATTTTGAATACTGCGTTAGTGGCACGTCGAAGAGGCACACGCTGGATGACAAGCTTATTGCGCACGGTCCAGAGCGTTCAAGCAAGGACCCCAATGAGCAGCCACCTAATGTGGCGGCCCGACGGGGTTGATGCCTGGATCTCGGTGAAGAGGTCCGGGAAGTTGGTGTTGCACCAACTAGCCCTGACCTATGTTACATGGTACGGGGATACGGATACGGCGATACGGGAAAACGGCATTCTCTGGAAATAGGCATACGGGGATACGGCGAGTATATGTATGAATGCATAAAAAAAAGCAACAAAACACAAATTTTTAGAGGATGCGAAAATTGATGTTTATGAAGTAACCTGATCTTTTTCATTCAGGGTGATCTGAATAACTCCCTGGGAAATTGTCATCACAAACCTACACGTCATTCCCTAACATTGGAAAAATAGATAAATAGATGTACTTCGTTCTCCCCTAAATCCTAATCCATACCATGCTTAAGAACAGAAAACTTGAAGCAATGGATTGAAGCTTAGTAGCTTACTTGCGTACAGACTAAGGATGGGGAAGACTTGCCGACTTGGAGTTGGAGGACGGAGGCAGGCAGCGAGCTGCGAGGTGCCGCCGGCGCCGGCGCCGGAAGGGAGTCTGGAGATGCGGCTCGAACCCTCACGATTTGGCAACTGCAGGTGACGGCAGGATGGACTCCAGCGATTAGGTTTATTTACCCATCGCAAGTAGGCCTTTTGATGGGCTGGAGATCGAGTGGTAACAGGCCTAACGTATCCGTGGTGTATCCCCGCGTGTCTCAGTCGTATCCCTATTTTTCTCTCTTTATTTTAATTCGCAAAAACGTGATACGTAGGGATATGGGTATCCCACGCGTATCCGGACGTATCCCCGTCCTAGTGCAGTATCCTGCACCGATACGGCACTTATGTGACGTATCCCTGCAACACAGCCCCTGACTACCTCATGGAGGCAGCTCCAGAGGAACTGGGCGGAGACGCATGAGAAGAAAATGAGATTCGAGTTTTCCTCAGTCCCACAAAGGGGACAAATCCCGTCGCCCGGGCCATTCCGTTTTAACACCTCCATGCCGGAGGGCAGCCGGCCACGGATCCATTGCCACATGAAGATCCTGATCTTGAGTGTCACACAGATAGCCCAGATCATCTCGAGGGCCGCCGGGCCTGGGTTGGGGGCGATGGCCTGGTACAAGGACTTCGTGGAGAATTTGCCCGAGGGCTCTAGGTGCCACGATAAGCGATCATGCGTCTGCGTCAGATCAGGCTCGTGAAGCGCGACGGCCTCCAGGAGCTCATGCCAGGCGGCGATATCCAGGGGCCCAAATGGCCGCCAGAACGCGAGACGCCCTAATTCAATAAGGGCCGTCTCAATGGAGATCCTAGGCTCCACCGCGATGGAGAAAAGATTCGGGAACCGCGCAACGGAAGGGGAGTCCCCAGCCCAACGGTCGAACCAAAACAGGGTGGCTGTCCCAGAGCCAACCGTGATGGAGGTCCCGATGCGGAGAACCGAGAGCAGCTGGATGGCGGACTGCTAGAACTGGGAGCCCCCTGTCCGAAGGCAGAAGGCAAGAGGTTGGCCGCGTAAGTATTTGTTCCGGATGATTTGCAGCCACAGACCTCCCTCGCCATTCGCAATGCGCCAAAGCCACCTCGTCAGGAGGGCCAGGTTCATGTGTTTGGAGGACATGATGCCGAGGCCACCTTGGTCCGTAGGTTTGCAGATGTCGGTCCAACGAACCATATGGTATTTCTGTTTATCTCCATCACCGGCCGAGTTGACGAGGATCGTCCGAGCCACCTTAGACAGCCATCTCCTGTCAAGGCTCGATACGGTGCTGAAGCTTGAGCACCGGGGGCCGTAGGTCTGCTACGGAAAGCCGAGTTGCTAATGGGGATCCCCAGGTAGGTAGGTGGTGGGGAAAGAACCAAGCCGACAGTTGAGTCGGTTAGCTATACTCTGACTCTCAGAGGGAGAGTAGCCTAATACCATCACCTCGCTCTTATCGAAGTTTATTTTGAGACTTGACAACTGTTGGAAGCACAACAGCAGAAATTTCAGGTTCGTGATATCGGCTGTCGAGCCTTCCACCATGATAATGGTGTCGTCGGCATATTGGAGGAGGGAAACACCACCTCCCTCCGCTAGGTGCGGGACTATGCCGTGGATGTGGCCCGCGGTCTTCGCCTTATCAAGGATAGTCGCTAGGGCATCAACCACCATGTTGAACAGAAATGGAGAGAAGGGGTCACCCTGCCTAACCCCACATAGGGTGGGGAAATAGGGACCGATCTCTCAATTAATGTTAACCGCGGTGTGCCCAGAGGTAACCATCTGCATAACCAGGGCGACCCAGCGATCGTCGAACCCTTTCCTGAGCAACACTTCCGAAGGAAGGTCCAGCTAACCGTGTCATAGGCTTTGTGGAAGTCAATTTTCAGGAAGACTGCTTTGAGGTTTTTGGACCGGACCTCGTGTAGAACTTCATGGAAGACAAGAACCCCATCTAGAATATACGGCCTTGGATGAAGGCGGACTGGTCAGGGTGGGTGATGCGGTCGGCCAAAGGGGCCACCCTATTGGCGTACCCCTTTGCCAGAATGCGAAAGATCACATTGATCACGGTGATCGGCCTGAACTGACGAATGTCTGAGGCTCCAGGCACCTTGGGGATCAATGTGATGATCCCGTAGTCAAGACGGTGGAGGTCAATGGTGCCCACATAGAAATCCTCAAAGAGGGCCATGACCTCCGGTTTGATGACAGTCCAGAAGGCCTGGAAGAACTTCACTGGTAGGCCGTCGGGGCCAGGGGCGGACGATGGATTCATGCTTCTAATCGCCGCCCAGACTTGCTCCTCACCGAACGGAGCCGCGAGGGTGGCATTTTCTGCGGTGGAGATGCACTGGGGCCAACCCAAAAGTCCGCAGCTAGGGCCAAGCTTCCCCTGGGGGGGGGGGGTGTGTGTGGAAAAGAGGGCTTTATAGAAGCCATCGACATGAGCGCGGATATCGGCCGGGCGCTGCAGTAGGGTCTCTCCGTCCCAAAGCAAGGGGATGGTATTCCGCCTCCTACGACCATTGTCGATGGCCTGGAAATAGGCCGTATTGGCGTCACCCTTGAAGACCCACTTTTGGGTCCCCCGAAGTCGCCAATATGCCTCCTCGTCGGTGTAGATGACCGTGAGCTGATCCTTAAGGTCGTAGCAAAGCAACCACGCATCGGGGGCTAGTCCCACCGAGTTAGCCTGGAGGTCAAGAGCTTGGATGGAGGTGAGGAGGGCATTCTTGCGATCCCGCAGGTCTCGGCCGAGGTTGGCGCCCCAACCCTTCATAAACTGTCGAGAGCGCTTGGCGCAGAAGTGCCAATCATCGACCGCCGAGAAGGACCGGTGCGGAGCAAGCCGGGCCTCCAGCCAGCGGTCACGAACGGCCTCGGCGAAACCTAGGCGTAGGGGGCGGGCAGTCGTCCTGAGAAGACATGAGCAGAGGGACATGGTCCGAGCCAATCCGGGTGATGGCTTGGAGGGAGGCGAGGGGGCAGCGAAGCTCCCACTCCGGCAAGACCAAGACGCGATCCAGAACGGAGCGGGTCGGGTCCGCCTGGCGGTTGGTCCAGGTGAATCTGGCACCAACCCTATCTAATTCCCGGAGACCGAGCTCAGCGATGCAATCATTGAACATTTGCATCCGAGGGTAGTTTACTAGATCGTTGCTCTTATCCTCCGCAAATCGGAGGAGGTTGAAGTCGCCACCCACTACTACGGGCAGACGCGCGGCCGACACCTTCGTCTTAAGTTCATCAAGGAAGGACTCAGATCGGCGGTGGTCAGCGGGGCCATAGGAAGGAGGAGGTTGAAGTCGCCACCCACTACTACGGGCAGACGCGCGGCCGACACCTTCGTCTTAAGTTCATCAAGGAAGGACTCAGATCGGCGGTGGTCAGCGGGGCCATAGACGATAATGATCTCCCACTTGAAGTTGAGAGCACGTTCGAACAGCTCCATACTGACGTAGAACTCACCCCTATCCATACCACCCACCTCAAAGGTGGCATCCTTAACACCTAGCAGGATGCCACCCGAGTGCCGGGCGATCCCACTTGAAGGGAGCCAATGCCAAGCAAATAGGTGGGTGCTCAATCGCTCAAGCTCAGACAAGGAGAACTCTGTGCGCATGGTTTCTTGGATTGCCACGATGTCTATCCGCTCATCTCGCATGTACTCGATGAGTTGGCGGCGACGGCCATCTTGGCCGAAGCCGCGGATGTTGCAGAAGAGGGTCTGCATTAAGCCGCCATCGGGGGGCTGCTTGACCCCAGGACACGGGAGGCGCTTTGGGCGCGAAGGGCGGCGGTGCGGGAGCGGGTGCAGCCACGGATCTCCAAGGCCGCTTGCGGGGCCTGGCTATCCGACTGCGTGGACGTGGGAGGTCCACTGGCTGCGGGGGCAGGGGGCGCAACCATGCGTGCGCGGGCCTCAGCCAACCTCCCATCAAGGATTTCCCGGGCACGGATTGCCTCGATCTGAACTAGGGGGAGCTACCTCCCCCCTGAAAACTATAGCGGAGTCGGCCGCGACCTTAGCTAGATGCCCTAGCGGTGCCGACTCCAGAGCAGAAAACGGGCATGTAGATGAACTAGCTGGGATGACTGGGGTACCTGGCTTGAGGTTGCTGGCCGCTGCTCGAAGCTCTGCCCGCTCCGGGATGGGCAGAGCAGGGCTACCAGCCGGCCGGGCAACATCGATCCGGCACTGCGACGGGAGGACGTCACCGGAGTCGAGGTCGAGCGCCCACGCCTGGAGTAGGCAGCGGTCCGTGGCGGGTGGGGAGGCACAACCACAGGTGTAGACAGGACGGAGGCCACCCCACTGCTAGTAGCTGATAGGGGGGAAGTTGGGGTGGCGGTCAGGCGAGGAGAGGCTGGAGGAGACGCGAGGATCGGAGCCAGAGACCGGAGCAGGCCCGAGTCGACCCTCTCCCCAGCCGGCAGAGCACACATCTACAGGTCTAGCCGAGGTAGTGAGGTGGCCGCGGCCAGAACAGCGAGGGAGCCCTCCGGGCCGGGAGCACCGATGGGACCAGCCGGGCTGGACGCTAGGTGCCTAGGGCCGTTGGCGGGGAGCAGGGGGAGGCCGCAGGGCCGTCGTCAAGGAGCAGTGGGGAGGCATTGGCATTTTGGGTTGACGCGTTTTGGGCGTGCTCTCCGACTGCGCTGGCATTGGCATCAGTGGAATGACCTGGACAGGCCATGGGTTGGCTCCCAGCTGCCGTGCGACCAAGCAAACACGGCATTTTTCCTAGCTTCCACCACCATCACCATCGACAATGGACGCACGACGCTTTTCTGGCATGACAATTGGAGCGGTAGGGGCCCCCTCAAGGAGCTTGCACCGAAGCTCTACAAGATTGCTACCCGCAAGCACAGGACAGTTCATACCAAGCTCAGTGGGGAGAGCTGGATCAAGGCGGTGTCCAGACAGCACTCGGTGGCCCAGCTAGGGGAATTTGTTGGTCTCTCGGAATGGATCAGTCAAACCCAACCCTTGCCAAACCAGGAGGACTCCATCTCCTGGAACTTGACGGCCAATGGGGTCTACTCTTCCGCGTCGGCGTATGCGGCTCAATTCCTTGGATCCCACCCTAGGTTTGACTCCCAAGATTTGGACCGCGCATTCGGAGCTCAAATGCAAATTCTTCGCATTGCTCATTCTCCATGGCAGAATTCTTACGGCTGATAGGCTGACAACTCGCGGATGGCCCCATGACTCCATGTGTCAAGTGCCTCCAGGCTCCGGAGACAGCCACTCACCTGTGCAAAGGCTACCCTTTTTCCGTTGCTGTTTGGAGCCATGTGAGCACCTGAGGTGAAAACCTACTTGTGTCCTCTTACCTGCCTGAACCTGGCGGAGTTTCCGAATGGTGGTATGACATCACCGCCTTGACGTCAAAGGAATGACACACCTTGAGGTGGCCATGTTGGCTCTGGAGGACATTAAGCAGCGCCATATGGCGTTTGGCGGCGCCATGCCCACCGTGGGGGTCGGCTGAGATGTTTTTCCGTTTGCCGGTTCCTCGAAAAAAAACTCTCCCTCGCATATTGCCTCCCGCAGGCCTAACCATTGACCTAGTGGGTATTTTTAAGTTTTGCCAGCCAGGTCTTGAACTCGATAACTGTTGTTGAGGCTAAATTTACTGTTAGAACATTGGATCATACTTTTACCATTATGTGCTGAGCAAGTTTCCTATTTGGGGTTTTGCAGGGAGCTCTCCGGTTTGTTGCCAAAGAAGACATGCCAAGGGGTGAGGATTCATTTACTTGCTCCTTGCCATAATTACGATTTTCTTATGTCTACTATCTCCATACTTTTAATATGTTCTTATTTTTCAGAGCCAATAAATGCAGATACTTTTTTTTATATTCTCTTTTGCTCTGAAGCACCGATACGGCCAGAAGTGCCATGTCCACGTGCAGGATGGCGCCGATACGGCGATACACACGATACAGCCGCAATACGCGTATTCCAGGAGTATCGTGATTTTTGATTAAAACAAAAGAAAGAAAAAGCAAAAGAAAAAAAAACGATACGGTGGAGGACACGGTGTTGACCCGGCAGGATACGGTGATGCCGATAGCACACCCCGAGCCAAATAAAAGCCCACGTGACTAACCCTAACATTGCTCTCTCACTTTCTGTTCGACCGCACGAGGACACACAGGTGGAATATCATTTTATTCTTACCTCTTAAAGCCCTGACTGAATCTGTCGTTCCCTCTATTTGATGTTATTTTTATGCATTCCACTGCTGAAGTTGGATACAGGTGATGGAAAGGCTATAAATCCTTTTTCATGTGTCAGCATAATGTGTTATTTTATTGCTGCGATGAGAAATGTTGAATGTTCCACTTTTATGTACCCAGCCAACATAGGACTGCACTATTGTAAGCTGACCATGCTATTCTATTTGACACCTCAAGTTTTCTGGTAAAATGTTATGCTTAGCTACCCGTACTTGTTTTGAGTTTTCCCACAATGAGTGCATCTTTAGGTCTGATTATGCTTAATTGACTTAAATCGAGTTTCAATTCTGAATGGAGCTATTTAATATCTGTCTCCCTGAGTTCATGTCGGGTTAGAGAATGGAGTCAACAGCTTGTCCAAAATCAAGAAGATAAGAGTGGCACCTTTTCAACCAAGTCTTCGGTATCTGCCATTTACTGGTCCCAGATGGGCTTGGCTGTTGTGTTCTCTATTATTGATATCTTAATGTATACTTTAATTTCACCAAGAAGTCGCACTCAGTAATTCCCATGCAGGTTTTCAACATCTAGGTTATGAACTTCCAGAGCGAATTACAATAAACAAAGTTTCTTCCTTTTCTTTGCAGGAGATTCCGAAAAGCCTCGTCATTTTGTGGTCGAACTAAAGCGAATTAATTCAGTGTAAGTATTTATCGATCTGTCAATTACGCTGATTTATTTATTTTTGGTTTACTACTCCAAATTGCTGCATCTTCAGTATGTTAAAATCCCCTTTATTTGTTACCATATGAAAACTTGGAACTATGGCATCCATCACCTGTCATGTCTCCACCTAAGGATAGATATGACGATTCTTGTTGCAAGACATTGTTGATATAATTAGGTTCTGTAAGTTAGTGCTTCATCTTCTATTGAGAAGCTGGCGTCGAGCTTGCTGGAAGGCATGGAAGGCAAGGACCTCTCGAGTAGAACTCTCGGTCGATTTCGGCGCTAGGGCTGGAATTCAAGCCGAGCCGACTCGTTAGAGCTCGTCAAGATAACAAGTTAGCTCGGCTTGATTCGTTAACATATTGAGCTCAGTTTGAAACTCGGCTTGACTCATGTAACTCGCGTGCTAGCTCGTTAAACTTGTTATAGATGTGGATAATAAAGTATATGTTTTACATACGCAATTAATCTACAGAAATATACTTGTAGGCCCATATATTTCTTCACAAATCACAACAATCAACAATTTACACTAAATGGAACTTAGTGCATTCCACACATGACAATAATCAACAACAATATTTTATCTTATTTCATTTCTGATGTGGAAGAACCTGGTGCTGGCATCCTCGTCCTGAATCCTGATCTGTCGAATCCTGATGTGAAATTCCGCCTTCTCCTAGAGCTTGCCTTAATGTGGAAGAACCTGGTGCTGGTATCCCTGTCCCAAATCCTGATCTGTCGCGAACGCTGACACATTCTCGTGCTTTCCACCGCCGCGATGCCCAGCAACCTGTGTTTGAGGGCTTTGCGGAAACCCAGCTCCTCCTGAGTCAGAACCCTCTCCTCTTGGGCTTGATCAAGCCTTGGAATTATTTCCGAGGCCACCGCAAATTGGAGCCTGAGATTCCCAACCGTCTCCGAGCTCCATCGTTGGATCGCGCTAGCTGTTCTGGATAACTTGATGTGGAGGGACCTAAGCGCAAATTGGCATACAAGTTCTTTGGACCGTTCGTCGTCACCGAGCGCATCAGCACCCTGGCGTACCGTCTCCAGCTTCCTCCGGACAGCCGCATCCATCCGGTATTCCACGTCTCACAATTGAAGCCCTTCGTCCCCGACTATACACCGGTCTTCTCCGAGCTCCCCAAGGTACCGGACCTCACTGCCAGCGAAGCACAACCAGCTGCCATCCTGGACCGACGCATGATGAAGAGGGGCAACGCTCCAGTCGTGCAGCTCCAAATCCAGTGGGACAACATGCCTTCCTCTGCAGCCACCTGGGAAGATTACGACGTACTACGGCAGCGGTTCCCTACCGCCAGCATATGGGAGGAAGACACATCTCAAGGAGGGGACAATGTCGCGCCTGCAGATGGCAGCAGTTCGTCATCTGCAGCGGACTGAAGCAGTGCAAGTTCATCTGAACTTAACTGAACTTGCAACACCCTGCGTGGTGATCTGGGCTTGGGCCTTGTAAGCAAGTCGTGCTGGGCGAGGGTTGGCCCATGTAGTCAGCTACTTATGTACCGAACGGAGAACGATCAAGGCATCGAGAAAGTAAATCAGTTGAACCATCTCCTCCTCCCACACGCTTCTCACCTACTCCCTTCTCTGCTTCTCCCCCAATTCTAGATCGAGATCTCTGGTTCATCACAAAAAGGGAGAGGCCCGGGTGGGCTGCGCGCAGGGAGGAGGCCCAAGCGGCAAGGCCCTCTTCTTTTCTTCTTAAATTCTGAACATACAAAATCACAGCTGTAGGAAAGGAAGACCAGGGAGTTATAGGAAGAATAAGAGGGAAGTAAAACTATTCCTGAGCTCCTGGATTTATGCACTATTTGTTAAAATTGTTTTGGACAATTTTAGAGATAGAAAAATAAACCAAGTTAATTCAAACTTGCTCCATTTTTGAACCCAACCAAACCAACTTCAAATGAGCTGCAGTTTGACAGAGAGGTTGTAGGCAAGGTGCAAGATTTATAAGGAAGGAATGAACATTTAATGGGGCAGGGAAGAATTCACTTGCAAAATAAAAGAAACAAGAAGGAAGGGAGAGGTGATGGTGCATGGGTCATATGCATAGAGCTAGCAACAACACAAGAAGAGTGCAATGCACATGATGAGCATGATGAAATGCAAAATGACAAGAGGCACAATGCAACATAACAATGGTGGGCATGGCATGCAACAAATAAAAGAAACAATGCAAAACAAGAAGCTGAAGCCATATATATCGATGCCCACATGGAAATAGATCATGACAAAGGTTGGATATATTACAAAGTGGGACTCATCACTTTTGGGCTGTTACAGTCCTGCAGAGATATACACGTACGGTTGAACAAACCGAAGGCACGACAGACAATGAGGCACCTGCGGCGCGTCCGCGTGGCCGGACGATGCAGAAGCTCGCACCAGACGGAGACAGCCACACGAGTAGCCACACCCATGCATGTTGCAGCGTGCGTGAACACTGGCACCGGCCACGTGAATACGTGATGGATCTATGAGCCAGCATGCACGCCTAAGCAGGCGAACACAACAGCGCGCGCACGAGAAATATCTCGCCTTCATGGGCACGTGTGAAGCCTTGGGCGCAGCGTAGCAACCGATCCAGTCGAAGATGCCGGTGGAGTCGCCACCAAGGTCGGAGTAGAGGCACGTAGATGACAAACGGTAGCGGGCAACGCAAGCTGATCTGAGATCGGAAAACCAAAAAAAAACCGCCGATCAAGACGACCGGCGAGAGAGAGAAACCCAGATCAAGGATCGGGAAAAAAGACTCTAGTGCTGCCGATCAACACGACCGGCGCACGAACCCTAGGTACGTGCGGCCCCGGGGGCGGCGCGGTGCAGAAGCGGCGGGGGGCGGCTAGAGTTTGGATCGGTTAGGTTGATACCATGTTAAAAGGGAATAGAGAAGGACTGGTGGAATTGTTGATGTATTGCTTGAGTCTCGTGGGCCTATATATAGGAGTACATGACCATCTTGGAGTACAAGACAAGCTAGAATAATTCCTAGTCTATCCTTTGTTTCCTAATAATCATAATACTCAACAGGCTCGAGCAGAGCTTTTCTCCGCCTGCGGTCATCCATAGTAGCCACGAGCGGTCCCTTCCTTTGTATATTGCTACAGGGACGGTACCCTAGCACTGACCGCACTCTACGAGGAAAGAAGCAGGAGAATATCTGCGGTGCAATGCGATGCTCTGGGAACCATCATCACAAGCATGTGCGCGCGTGGCGCAGGCGGCCATACTCCGCGGGTACAAGCTAGAGCCAGCCTACTCAATCAAATATTTAGCCAATGAGAAACTCCGCGAGGGGCCCCGTGAGGCACTATAAATAGGGGAAGGCTGCGGCCTCAACAGGGGCGACTGATTCATGGACAACACAAGTCACACATTGTAGCCAGTCACCATATGAAATAAAGGGCAAATGCAGGAGAGTATTACACCAACACGGTGGCCTGAACCTGGGTATTTCTTGCGTGTTCTTCCTCCCGTTCTTTCTCCTTCGATCGATCATGACCTAGGAAGCTAGACGTGTTCAGTCCCTGGCCGAATTCTCAAAGTGTTGTAGCTAACAGCACAATGTCCGATTCTTAGACACCGACAGTGCATGGCATGAGGTGCTCTCCTGGATCTGATCTACGCCCCCCCCCCCCCCCCCCCCCTGAGGGGGATGACTTCGTGGACTAGTGGCAACAAAATTGCTGATTCGTCCCCACCTTGGCCTGGAAAGGCCTTCATTGGTTTTAATGCTGATGGCCTGGTGCATTTGGAAGCACTGCAGTGCGATCATCTTCGACAACGCTTTGGCCAGCTTAGCTCGTCTCCTTGACACGGTAAAGGCGGAGGCGGGGCAATGGGTGATGGCAGGAGTGCATGATCTAGCGGGTTTGCTTCCGGTGGTGGCAGCACCTAGCGGCTAGGGGTGTTGCATTGTATACATCGGGTGTTGCCCTTCCGAGGGCTTGTGCAAACTCTTCTCTCTATCAATGCATCTAAACGCGAGGCTTTTGCGTTTTCTCGAAAAAGTTCTGCTCTCCCCATTTTTTTCCTAAGGCATATTCTGGTCATGCGCAGGGATTAAGGATCCGTTAAGGAAAATGACCATGGCAGCGATCATGTAGGAGATAATAGTTAGTATACTCTCTATTTCAAAATGATAGGTGTATTTTGACTATTCAAATTTGAATTTTGACCTTAAATTTCGTATACAATTTTCCTTAATACAAATCATAATCTCAAGAAAGTGCATTGGAATATCCATCGGTATCAATTTATGCCCTATTAATTCATGTTCACCACCGAATATTCATTTCTGAACCCGGCTCATCTACTCTCGGTGAATAGTAAAATAAGGACGACGATAACTGCCACATGTGTGGATGTTAAGGGGTCTGCCCACACGTTTTGTGTGGTGTCTAAGAGAACCAGCCCACACGCCTACGTGTGGGCAAAACAACTAGCGCCCACACGCCTCTTTTTTTCCCTTGCGGTCCCTCTCACATGCCTACGTGTGGGCAAAATGCATAACGCCCACACGACCTCTCTCAGCCACCTACCTCACGGTCCCACACGCCCCGCGTGACAGTCACCACGCGTCCCCGCAGTTGCCATGGTCCGGACCCTCTTCAATGTCCGTTTAACTGCAGTTGCCATGTCGCTAAACTACAGTTGCCATGTCGGACAACTACAGTTGCCATGGTTGCTCAACTACAGTTGCCATCTCAGGTCAAGTGCCAGATGCCATTTTGGACAACTGCAGCTGTTGCCATGATGGTCTGGTTTACTATAGTTGCCATGATTTGAAAACTTTAGAGGTTGCCACCTACTAACACTAAGCAGTTGCCATGTATGGTCTGGTTTACTACAGTTGCCATGATTTGAAAACCTTTGGAGTTGCCACCTACTAACACTAGGCAGTTACCGTGTAGCGCTACAAAGAGACATGGCAAAACAACATGTTCGGGTAAAAGGGAGAGTTGCCATCTGCTTACAAGCACACTAGGGCAGTTGCCGTGTACCCTGCAACGAACATGGCAACTGACATGTTCGGGTAAAAAAAAAGAGAGTTGCCATCTGCTTACTAGCACGCTAGGGCAGTTGCCATGTACACTGCAAAACGCATGGCAACTGGCAGCTTGGGTGTGGAGAGAGGAGACGGGCGTGTGGGCGAGATGGCAAATGCCCACACACTAGCCCTTGTGCGTGAGTGAAAACTGGCGTGTGGGCGAACTGCTAAACGCCCACACACCGTCCCCTCCGTGTGGTGAAACGGACGTGTGGGCGACCGAGTGAATGCCCACACACCAGCCCAGTTCTACGTGGCACCACAAACATGCCAAGATTCGTGCAACCACAAATGGACGCGGATCCACGCGTGTGGGCGAGATGCAAACGCCCACACGTGTGGGCGTTAGTGTTTCCGTAAAATAAAACAATACTAGAAAAATAAAAAAAAAGTCTGATTTTTTTGTCAACCAAGACACTCGAATGCGTGTTGTTCGGGAAAAAATTCATCGTGTTCGGACGGACATTTGAGGAGCTCGTGGCAAAAAAGACAAAATCGGTCCAAACAGTGAGTGAACAGTAAACTTTCTCACAGACCCCAATTTTTTTTCTGGGAGTTACTCAGATGTCCAAACACCACCAAATTTGGCACGGACATCACGCACTTGAACATCTTCCATTAAAAAAAATCAGATTTTTTTTAATTTTTCTAGTATTCTTTTACTGTTCACTCAAGGGAGCAGATGAGCTCAGAAGCCGAATTGCTGCGTCCACTGTTCACCCCTTTCTTTAAAAATAAATGTATGTCAGGAAAATTCAACATCCATGACAGATATAAGTACTTGAGTGTTCCTTCAGATACCACATGACATGGACTCAGATTTATATCTCTTCTTTGACGTTTTGATGTCCGTTGTATATTATCTTTTAACAGTCTACCTTATAGTCACCATCAAATTGAAGAGCCATTCTACTTGTTGTACTAAGGCCTCTCTCCTATTGAAAGATTTGCTAAAAGTAAAAAACAGTACATCGAAGCACAAATGGAACATGCTAATGAGGAGGCTACACTTTCAAAGCTGAGAGCTCAGTTGGCATCTCAACACTCATATATTCATGAAGACATCCATTCTCTAAGGTATGTATGACAATAGTAAACTGGAGTTAGCATAATATAATTATTTGAGAATGGAAGTTTTGAGAATATGGTATATTCCTTCTTGGCCATCTCTAATAGGGGAACTGCTTGGTTCTTGCTGTCATCACTAATTTTACTTCCGTAGCTTGGGCACAATAAGTAGAGATTGAATAAAGTCTTGTAGAGAACACTTCTTTTTTTTGTATGAAAATGGTTAGGCTGTGTGTATTTTATCCTTATTATATGGTACTGCAGTGGAGCTTTTGTTTATGTGCTGTTCTGAATTTGTATAATTCCATAACTTATGTATCTGCTGTATTGTGGATTTTCTTATTTCGTTCTCAGGAGGAGAAATTCTGAACTTACAGAAGAGCTGAAGGATCTCTCCCTTCAAGTGCAGGAATGCCTATCCGAGGTATATTCTAAAACAAGAATTTAGTTCCTAATATATCATGAACTACCTAAAAGTTTTTTCCTCCATGGATGCTTCAGAATTGTTAAGCTGACTGTTTGATGCCTTGGGTGAATAATGTTCTATTCCTATGAGCATTATGTGCTTTATCGATGATATGTTACAGGCCCCTGCCGGATAAGGGAAATATAGTAGGCAGTGGGAATAGTTTTTCCTAGACACCTTGGTCATATCACGAGCTCATGGCTGTTTCAGTGGAGTTACTACATGAATGAACAATGAAGCTAAATTTTGTGAAGAGTGTACCTACAGACCATGAGCGTGATAGCTTATTTGTCTATTAAGGAGCTTGTATCCTCAATCCATAGTCCCAATACACTCTTTTCCCACTGTCTCAAGTAAAAATTATATGTTTGCCCCTAATTTAGCTAACCCATACTTTATCTGCCATGTTTCTATTTTGTTTGCTAGATTGTGTAATAATTAATGGTCTCTTTTCATTGTTCTTTTCTCTAGACTGTCGCAAGCTTGTGTTCTGACCTGGCTCGACTTGAGGGTGCAAATATTCTGCAAGGTGTGATCTTGTCATGACTCAGTAAGCATTTGAAAGTGTTTTGCGGTATTGAGCTTGGCGCTTCATGTTGCTACCTATGACCTTCTAGGGGATCATAACTTGATTGTTCATCGCCAGGAATGCTACATAAGCCAGCAAAAAAGGGTACTTGCTACTACCCTGTTCCGGTGGAGACCGACGTCCTACCAAACTAAGTGATAATGTAGACATTTCTTCTTTGTCGCAGTTCATCAATCATTTGGTGAATCAGCTTGCTGCTCATCGGTTTCTGGCGATAGCCTGCCAGCTTGAAAGACGGACAAAAATTTCGAGTGCCTATTCATTGTTGAAAGCTACAGAAATGGAGCTGCAGAGCTACGTATTAGCTGTCAATAGTCGCCTGGTATTGGTACTGCTTGCTGTTTTATCACTGTGTGTACACTCTTATATTTCAGGCTGCAGGTGGGAGTGGGCTGCGGTGGGACTCATCCACCCATCCCACTTAAAAGTGTTTAGTGGGCACCCGTGGAACACTGCAAAAAATTGATGGGCTATCCCACTTAACCCATCGGGAACCCACTAGACCCACTTTTTCTAGCCCTCGGTTAGTTTCCTGAGCAACGGCTTGCGGACGATAGCTCCCATATCACCCACGTCGCACATGAGCTCGTCAACGCAGGGGTATGGTGGCACCAGCGGCTTGGCGAACTCCTCCAGCCGCACGTGGCGTCCGCCTCCATGAACACCACTACCTCCGCCGTGCAGTCCACCACTAGCTTCTTGCCGTGTGGGAGCTCCCGCAGGCGACCAGCCATGGGGTAGTAGTGCACCAGGGCATCCTCCAGGCCGGCCTTGAGGAAACCCACCGGTTGAGCCGGCGCCCCTCCGGGGACGAGGCACCGGAAGAATTCGATGACTATCACGTATAAATGCACCTCCGGCTGGTTGTCGACGTTGGAGAGCGGCCTCACCTCGCGTTGGCGCGGCACCACCAGCTCAGGCTTGACGAAGAACAACAAAGAGGACGGTCGCGCAGGTGCACAATCCCTATCAATTGCACTAGATCGATGGAAAGTTGAGTTTTTCGACATCTCCCATGTCCCACCACCATGTATTCCTGTTTGTTCGGAGCTAAAACCGATCACGTGTGGTGGTACTGGGTCCCGGGCAGTCGAGCACGCCGACGTGGGCGAGCAGCACCCATAGCTGCGTCATGAACTCGCCGCCGGTGCCGAGCACCTCGGCGTGGATGTCCACGACGTCCGTCGGCGCGAGGAACAGCAGTAGCTCCTCCAAGAACTCGCCCAGCACCGCCCAGCGCCGCCTGTAATCCTGGCCTAGTGCTGCCCCTAGCTGCCCGCCCAGCAGTGCTGCCTTCTCCGCGATGGTGCTGCTCCACGCCCTCCGTGTACTTCTGCTCGTCGGCCTCGATCTTGTGGAGCCTCGCCAGGATCTCGTCCTTGTTCCTGCAGCTGGTGAGGTGGCACCGCGTCTGCCGCACCACCGTGTCGAAGATCTTCTCCGCGTTGTAGCTCGGGCCCGGCAGCATCTCCGGCACGAACGCGGCTAGTCACGCGCAGTAGTTGGGCAGCTTCGTCGCCACCAGCCGGGCGCAGAACAGAACATGGGTACCTCGGCGCGAGGATGACAAGGGCAAGCTCCATGGCATTCTCTTACCCTATTGCTTATTGTTACGTTCATCCATTTTCTTGATGATTGGTTCATTTGGCGGGACTCCCACTTCTACCCACTTAACTCTGCTAAGTTTTCGTGGCTTGTCCCCCTGTACCCACCAATTTCTAATGGGACGGAGTGGGTCGAGGTGGGACGCCCACGGGGAGTCCCACCTGCAGCCTGACTTATATTCACTTGAAAGTTAATGATGTAGTTTAGCTTGTTAATATTCACTTCATGTGTACACTCTTATAAAATAGAGTATATACTACACAATACATAGGACCAATATCATCTAATTGGCGAAGCCGCGTCTAGCATGATCGAAGAAGGGTCTATTGATGACCGGGATACTTTTCTCCATGCTGTGAGGGATATTCTTAGCAGTTACTCAGGTAAGCAGGGTTTTTGCACAAATCATATGGTGCAACCTACTGGAAGTAGGAATAATTCATTCTTCCCATTTTTTGTAGGTTCTCAAACAATGACACCAACATATGTTTCAGCATGTGCTTTGGTTGAGCAGATATCTGAGCTGGAGGATGAGCTCCACTGTTATCAGCATGAGCTTGAAAATGTTCTTCCACGTGAACGGGGAAGATTTATCGATGAACAGTGAGTTGACCTCTCAATTGTGCACAAAACATTTCTTCCCTAAATGAATTTCACCTTTCTTCAATATATTGGGTGGTTGAATCTTGCTTACTGCACATCAGCAAGAGGAGGTTCACACTAATACTCATTGAGACATTGACAAAAGTTGTGTTGATAGAGTTATATGTTAGATGCAATCACTCCCATGATTTGTCATAATTTTGCAGATGCAGGATGGTCCAAACACTCGAGCAGATTTTATCTGTACCCGTTACACATATGCTACCAAAATTTACACCATGGGTACATTCTCATCGCATCTGTCTACCCTTTCCTACTCTGTTCCGTTGCTAGTAGCTCACCATGTTTTACTTAGCCACTGGCGCAAGCACTTGAAGAATTGGAAATGATCAGCTATGAAGTCTATGCTTCTGTTAATGAAGTAACGATGGCTCGAGAGGAAAAGACCAAGGTCTGTTGCTTCCTCGTGTTGGTAGCACTAAGCTGTTTTAGCATTTTTGGTGTAGTTCTGTATGTGGATTCAGTCATCACTTCAATATTTACAAATGTTGTGCAGATGTTACAGCAGCCTTCACGCAATGCGCAGCAGGAAAGACGAGTATTCGCCGATTTCTTCTGCCATCCAGGACGGCTTGAGAATCAAGTCAGAGAGCTGACTTCTCGTGTTAGAGGAATCCCGGAGTAATGTTGGGTAGGGTGGTCAATAAGGCAAGTGCAGAGTCTTGTTTGCATTCTTGTCTTGCTCAGCTCGAAGGCTTTCCTCCGGAGGTTTTTTACTTTTTTTGAAAACACAAGATTTATTCATTCAAAATAACAAGTACATCGTTTACGAGGAGGGTACAATTTCACCCGAAGCCTCCTAAAACCAGTCACTAGTCAAAGAAAATCTAGCTAGCTTAGCAAGTTCATGAGCAACCTTATTCGCTTTCTTAAAACAGTGTTCAAAACTAGTAAGAGAAAATACACATGCCCCAAATAATAACAATCATAAAAAATTGCCGTAACGTTCCTGTAGACCGTCCTTCATTCTTCATGGTTTCAATGATCTTCAAATTATCTAAGTTAATGACCGAGGCAATTGTAACCCGCCTTTTGCGTAAGTATATCCCATATCTTAGTGCCAAAGCTTCAGCCTTGAGGACGACAAATGTATACCAATTAATTCTCTAATTACCTTCTATAATGAATTTGCCTTTATCATCTCTTAAGACAGAGCTAGCCGTGCGTCCAAGCAGGTCATGATCAAAAGAAGCATCCGCATTAAGTTTTATGAAACCGGTAGATGCTGGACCCAACCCCCTCTTTTCATTGTAGACTTTGGAGAGAACACAATGACATAGTTTGTCTTTAGAGCACGTATCCCCATAGAACTCCGGTTAGCATATTGAGTTTTCTTCTCATGCACCAGTTTACGCCTTAAGTACTAGGCGGTAATGGCGATCAACTCACGAGCATTCTAAAGACCCAAGATAGCATGCTTCGGCTGAAAGAATAAAAACTCAAGAACGATCATCTAGTGAGCATTCTAAAGACCCAAAATAGCATGCTTATGCAGAAAGAGTAAAACTCAAGAACACCTTCACCAGCATGATCAACTTCACAAGCTCTTTTTAATTACTTCATCCATCCCATTTTTTTTCAAACCTCCTTTGCTCTGGACATTGAAGCCACAGGTGCTCTGTATCTTCTGATCCAGAGGAACAAAATGAGCACTGGGGTGGAACCTTTAGGTGTCTATTAGCCAGTGTAATGCGACATGGGAGAGTGCCATGCAATGTGCGCCAAATTTTAAACCAAATAGAATTAACTATGATTTGTCCCGTTTCATTAGTACGTCGAAGTTTCCTTGTGTGTTGGTGCTCGTTTCCTTCTCTCCCATTCCACAACATAAGCTGACCGTACGAAAAATTTACCATTTTTTGAATAGATCCAAGCAAAAAAAAAAAATCCAACATGTCATGTTGAGGAAGAGGTATTGTGAGGACTTGTTGTGCATCAATTGGCCACAACATTTGTCTAACCAGATTTTCATCCTAATTATTAGTAACATGATGAATTAAATCAAAAACCTTAGATATCATATATCCCCTTTTACAAGTGATAAATTTTCTATTAGCACAATTCGAGATCCAAACATCTTCCCAAATATCAATACTCTGACCATTCCCAACATGCCATGATACTTTGCCAGGTAAATGAGGCTCCCTTTTAAATTAGTATTCAATAAATCACCATCAGAAAAATATTTTGCTCGCAAAATGGTAGCACACAAGGACTCTGGGTTCTCAAGAAGATGCCATGCTTATTTTGTCAACATCGCCAGATTGAAACAATGAATATCACAAAAACCTATGCCCCCTTGATTTTTGGAAATGTACATTTTCCATCAGCCATCCAATGCATCCGCTTCTGATTGTCCTTGTCACTTAGCAAAAATGTGACATCGCGTCAACGAATCCTTTGCAAGTTTTTTTTAGGAATTGTAAAGGCGAATATAGCGTAGGTGGGAATGTACAGCAGAATTGAGAAGGATTTCCTTCCCCGTGGATAATAATTTTTCTTTCCATCCACTAATTTTCACGATAATATATACAATCAATCAGGTACTGAAAACAATCAGACTTGTCCATACCCACATTAGCGGCAAACCTAAATATTTGCCATTGAGAGCCTCAGTCATAATATTCAGAGTGGTACAAATTTGCTCCCTAATCTCCACTTTCCTATTGGGACTAAAGAAGATGCTAGATTTATCAAGGCCCACCATTTTCCTTGAAGCGGCGGAAATAGGAATCCATAATAGATCTCAAAGCTCGACATTGCGAGGGTTAGCTTTCATAATGATCAAGGAGTCATCAGCAAACAGAAGATTTATATGGAAGTGGCCTCTCTGCATACCTTCACTCTAGATTTTTCCATTCTCCTCTGCATGCGACAAGCGAGTAGTCGGACCCTCAGCACATAAAACAATAGATAAGGAGATTACATGTCTCTGATAGCCTACAAGTGCACAAGGTTTAGTTGTAGATTTTTAAAGTAAGAGTATCGATCCTGTAGTGAGCACACAAAAATGGTCTTTGTTCCTCGTAGTGAATTATTACGGAGTATCTGCAAGTTAATGGAAGTCCGAAGCAATGCGAATACGAAGGTTGAAATATTGCATGTGAAAGGTGACAACAATTAAATAAAAGTGCGAGAATAAAATAAATGTGATAGAGAGTAATGAAGGGTTTTGGAAGCAATAGGGTGAAGGCGTTCTCACGGAGTCTGGATTCCCCACTAGTATGTACCTAACGTAACTATGCTAATATGTAATTCTAGGTTGGATCTCTACACGTCGTATGCTTCTACAAGTGGCCAGAGCCAAGTATAGATATGTGCATACTTGCACCGGTCGCATATCACATACGCCACCGCCATTCCACCTTGAAAGTGCTAGTTATCTGTAACACCCACGATGCGGCTATATCTCCCACGTGTTGAGGCATGACTTAGAGGCATAACCGCATTGTGGTTTTGTCGCAAGAAGGGTCATCTTCACACAATCCCATGTAATGAACAAGAATTGGATAAAGAGTTGGCTTACAATCGCCACTTCACACAATATATAAATAAATCATACATTAATCAGAGTACACACATAGGTCCGACTACGGAACCAAAAGAAAAGAAGACAACCCCAAATGCTAGATCTCCGATCGTCCCAACTGGGCTCCACTACTGATCAACAGAAAACGAAACATAGTAACGACCAAGGTCCTCGTCGAACTCCCACTTGAGCTCGGTTGCGTCATCTGCACTGGTATCATCGGCACCTGCAACTGTTTTGGAAGTATCTGTGAGTCACGAGGACTCAACAATCTCACACCCGCGAGATCAAGACTATTTAAGCTTATAGGAAAGGATGGGGTAATGAGGTGGAGCTGCAACAAGCACTAAGCATATATGGTGGCTAACATACGCAAATAAGAGCGAGAAGAGGAGCAACGGAACGGTCGTCAACTAGTAATGATCAAGAAGTGATCCTGAACTCCTACTTATGTCAAACATAACCCAAAAGCCGTGTTCTCTTCCCGGACTCCACCGAAAAGAGACCATCACGGCTACACACGCGGTTGATGCGTTTTAATTAAGTCGAGTGTCAAGTTCTCTACAACCGGACATTAACAAATTCCCATCTGCCACATAACCGCGGGCACGGCTTTCGAAAGATAATACCCTGCAGGGGTGTCCCAACTTAGCCCATTATAAGCTCTCACGGTCAACGAAGGATATTCCTTCTCCCAGGAAGACCCGATCAGTCTCGGAATCCCGGTTACAAGACATTTCGACAACGGTAAAACAAGACCAGCAAAGCCGCCCGATGTGCCGACAATCCCGATAGGAGCTGCACATATCTCGTTCTCAGGGCAACACCGGATGAGACATCCTACGAGTAAAACCATACCTCGAGTTTCCACAAGGGGGCCTCGCAGTCTACTCAGTCCGGACCAGCACTTAGAGAAGCACTGGCCCGGGGGGGGGGGGTTAAAATAAAGATGACCCTTGAGTCTGCAGAACCCTTGGGAAAAGGGGATAGGTGGTAGCAAATGGTAAAACCAAGGTTGGGCCTTGCTGGAGGAGTTTTATTCAAAGCGAACTGTCAAGGGGTCCCATAAATCACCCAACCGCGTAAGGAACGCAAAATCAAGGAACATAACACCGGTATGACGGAAACTAGGGCGGCAAGAGTGGAACAAAACACCAGGCATAAGGCCGAGCCTTCCACCCTTTACCAAGTATATAGATGCATTAATTTAAATAAGAGATATTGTGATATCCCAACATATCCATGTTCCAACATGGAACCAGCTTCAACTTCACCTGCAACTAGCAACACTATAAGAAGGGCTGAGCAAAAGCGGTAACATAGCCAAACAACGGTTTGCTAGGAAGGATGGTTAGAGGCTTGACATGGCAATATGGGAGGCATGATATAGCAAGTGGTAGGTAGCGCAACATAGCGATAGAGCGAACAACTAGCAACCAAAGATAGAAGTGATTTCGAGGGTATGGTCATCTTGCCTGAGATCCCGCAAGGAAGAAGAACGAGTCCATGAAGAAGACAAACAGACGGAGTCGAACGAATCCTCACAACTTCGGAATGAAACCGAAGCTAACGAGAGAAGCAACCCGGAAAGAAACAAACAACATAGTAAACACACAATCATAAACATGACATGATGCATAATCAAGTATGATGCATGTCCGGTTTAATGAGGCATGGCATGTCAAAGTGCAACAAACAATACTACAAATTAAGTGGAGCTCAATTTGTAACGAGTTGCATATTGACGAAACACCACATTCGAGTTATTTAGTTCTCTCTCGGTTATGTACCCAACAAATTTAAATGTTATTAAACATGTCAAGGGGTGAAGCATATGAAAACTACCTATCTAGGCAAGTTTAAATGAGGCCGGAAATAACAAACAACAATTCCAAAAAATCCCCATATGCATAAATAGCAATTTAAAGAAAACAACAATAATAAACATTTTTAAATGTTGTTATCATGATGCGGATGACAATGCAAGTTTTATGCCATTTTATGAAAATGTTGACATGAGCATGTTATGAAGCATTTGTCACCGTGGTGAAAGAAAGGGGTGCCACGGCAACGAATCCGAAAATGATGCCACGGCAACATATCGGTTCCGGTAGCTCATGGAGATACCGGTGCAAAAGAAGCAAGTGTGTGGATGTGCGGAACATGCTAGAGATGGTGGGGTGCTCCCGACTACCGGGTTCCCACAGGTTAGAGGCATGGAAACGAGTGACAAATCGGACACGGTGCAAACATGAGCAACTCATACAACACATGCATTCGTTCACGTCTCGTCATTATACCTTAGAAGCGTGCGTTTCGAGGCGGTTCAAAAATGTCGAGGGAAGTAGTCGTTCACGGGTCGTAGTGGAAGTAGTCGTTCTCAAAGTAGTGGTACACATTTAGTAGTCGTACACATTCCGTAGATGTTCGGGGTCACGACAAGGAACTTGACGTCCACGGGGTCTTCGCGGGTCGACGGTAGTGGTACACGTTTCGTAGTCGTTTGTGTCATCGGTAGAGGAACTTGGTGGTCCATGTAGTCGAACTTGGCGCATCCGAGGGGTACTTGGTGAAATCACGTAGTCGTACACAGGCTGTAGAGGTACTTGGCGTCCCTGAGTCGAGGGTAGTGGTTCCCTTGGCATTGTAGTCGCGCATGGTGATGAGCGTCGGGGTACTTGATGGTCTCGAACTCCAAAGTGGTACAAGGAGAGATGCGCGGCCGTGGTCATCTTCGGACCTGGGGCTCCATGATGGCGCCGTGGTGGTCTTGCAGCAACAGCAGCAGCAAGCCGTCGGGAAGGAGATTCGATGACGACCGGTGCTGGGGGCTCCGGCGAACTCCGACCAAAACAGAGGGGACGAGAGGCGCGGGGCTCCTGCTGCTGGTCGAGACGGCGAGGGGTGGTGAGGGAGTGGCTTGGGGCGGCGACGATGGGTGCAGGCGCGACACTGAAGGAGGAAGGCCATGGTAGAGGAGGAGCGGCGCGGAGCAGAGGCGAGCTAGGGCAGCGGCGAAGATGGAAGGGCGAGGAGAGGTGGCCGCGGCAGGGTCAGGGCAGAGGCGAGGCGAGGACGACGACGAACTGGAGAAGGAGCTGCAGCGCCGGCGAGCGTCGAGGGCCACGGGCGCGGGGAACAGGGGCGCCATGGGGATCGGGCGCGTGCGCTCCTCTCCTGTGCGATGCATGTGTGTGGCGGCGGTGTGGGAGGACGAGAGGGAGAGATCGAGAGGAGGGGTCTGGGCTAGGGTTAAGAGTTGGAGCACGGCTGGGCCTCCAGGAGCAAATGGGCCGGCCTGAGTTCTTGGCTGGGCTTCTCTCCCTCTTTCTCCCTCCTTTAAATCTCTGCCATATATATAAAAGCAACGAAAGAAGAGGAGAGAAAAGAAATGGGTGGACAAGAATTTGGGCATGGGGATTATTTTCCCGGACTCACAAAAATACGAGGAACTTGACAAAATGGCTTGAGGATTTTTAGAGGAAGTAAAATCCACACGCGTTGGATTTAACTCGGCAGGTTTGAATTTCGAAACCCATTCAAATGAACTCCAAACGGGTTGAAAACTATAGAAGGTGACCCTACACACCAGATGTGATTTATGGGCAGATTTGGAACATTTCTGGATAAAGTAAAATTGCAACTCAATTTTACTAAAAGGCCCCAAAGGAAGAATTGAAGTTGAGTTGGATAAAAGGAAATTTGAAGAACAGAGCAATGTGTTATGGATGATTCCAAGCCAATGGAATGGTTTAGTATAGCTCCCTAAGTATTGGGAGGATATGTTATAAAGAGAAATCACCATGTGAATTCCCTCGATTTAAATAGATCAAAAATCTATGCAATTTATTTAGTTGAGTTTTAAAAATTAAATGACATGATGGCGTGATGACATGATGCAATGAAAAATAAAAGAGCAAGCACAAAAGAAACACACGGTGATCACGAAAATATGGAAGTCTTCTGAAGCGTCGGTCTTGGGGCGTTACATTATCGGCTAGAGGGGAGGAGGGTGAATAGGCGGTTTTTATGAAAGTCTTCGAGACAGGCAGTTAAAACAACAACTAAACAGAACACAACAGAAGATAAGCTACCCTAGCCAGAGAGTCAGAGTACAATACAGGGAAAGCACAAAGACACGTAGCAGCTAGGTAGATGGATCAGAATAAGAAGACAGTGTGAAGCCAAATATGCAATCAGAGTGAATGTCTTCACACACAGTATTCAACCAGAGCAGGCAAGCAATGACTTCACGAAGCTAAACGCTAAGTAAAGGAGTGAAGTGATAGAACCAGTTGCTTAACAAAGACAAGGATTTGGTAGACTAGTACCAGTTGCTGTGACAACTATACATCTGGTTAGGGAGGCTGAGATTGAACTCAGAAGGCCACGTCTTCACCTTATTCCACTTGAGCTAAGGTCACTTAGTGAAGGAAATATGCCCTAGAGGCAATAATAAAGTTATTATTTATTTCCTCATATCATGATAAATGTTTATTATTCATGCTAGAATCGGAAACATAATACATGTGTGAATACATAGACAAACATAGTGTCACTAGTATGCCTCTACTTGACTAGCTCGTTAATCGAAGATGGTTGAGTTTCCTAGCCATGGACATGAGTTGTCATTTGATTAACAGGATCACATCATTAGGAGAATGATGTGATTGACTTGACCCATTCCGTTAGCTTAGCACTTGATCGTTTAGTATGTTGCTATTGCTTTCTTCATGACTTATACATGTTCCTATGACTATGAGATTATGCAACTCCCGTTTACCAGAGGAACACTTTGTGTGCTACCAAACGTCACAACGTAACTGGGTGATTATAAAGGTGCTCTACAGGTGTCTCCGAAGGTACTTGTTGAGTTGGCGTATATCGAGATTAGGATTTGTCACTCCGATTATCGGAGAGGTATCTCTGGGCCCACTCGGTAATACACATCACTATAAGCCTTGCAAGCAATTGTAACTAATGAGTTAGTTGCGGGATGATGTATTACGAAACGAGTAAAGAGACTTGCCGGTAACGAGATTGAACTAGGTATTGAGATACCGACGATCGAATCTCGGGCAAGTAACATACCGATGACAAAGGGAACAACGTATGTTGTTATGCGGTTTGACCGATAAAGATCTTCGTAGAATATGTGGGAGCCAATATGAGCATCCAGGTTCCGCTATTGGTTATTGACCGGAGACGTGTCTCGGTCATGTCTACATAGTTCTCGAACCCGTAGGGTCCGCACGCTTAAAGTTTGGTGACGATCGGTATTATGAGTTTTTGTGTTTTGATGTACCGAAGGTAGTTCGGAGTCCCGGATATGATCACAGACATGACGAGGAGTCTCGAAATGGTCGAGACGTAAAGATCGATATATTGGATGACTATGTTCGGACACCGGAAGTGTTTCGGGAGGTTTCGGACATTTACCGGAGTACCGGGGGGTTACCGGAACCCCCCGGGGAGTATATTGGGCCTAATGGGCCTTAGTGGGAGAAGAGGAGGGGCGGCCAGGGCAGCCGCGCGCCCCCTCCCCCTCTAGTCCGAATTGGACAAGGAGGGGGGGCGGCGCCCCCTTTTTCCTTCTCCTCCTCTCTCCCTTCCTTCCCTTCTCCTACTCCAACAAGGAAAGGAGGAGTCCTACTCCCGGTGGGAGTAGGACTCCCCCCTTGGCGCGCCCTCCTTGGCCGGCCGCCTCTCCCCCCTTGCTCCTTTATATACGGGGGCAGGGGGCACCTCTAGACACACAAGTTGATCTGTTGATCTCTCCCAGCCGTGTGCGGTGCCCCCCTCCACCATATTCCACCTCGGTCATATCGTAGCGGTGCTTAGGCGAAGCCCTGCGTCGGTAGCAACATCATCACCGTCATCACGCCGTCGTGCTGACGGAACTCTCCGTGAAGCTCTGCTGGATCGGAGTTCGCGGGACGTCATCGAGCTGAACGTGTGCTGAACTCGGAGGTGCCGTACGTTCGGTACTTGGATCGGTCGGATCGTGAAGACGTACGACTACATCAACCGCGTTGTGCTAACGCTTCCGCTTTCGGTCTACGAGGGTACGTGGACAACACTCTCCCCTCTCGTTGCTATGCATCACCATGATCTTGCGTGTGCGTAGGAAATTTTGAAATTACTACGTTCCCCAACAGTGGCATCCGAGCCAGGTTTATGCGTAGATGTTATATGCACGAGTAGAACACAAGTGAGTTGTGGGCGATACAAGTCATACTGCTTACCAGCATGTCATACTTTGGTTCGGCGGTATTGTTGGATGAAGCGGCCCGGACCGACATTACGCGTACGCTTACGCGAGACTGGTTCTACCGACGTGCTTTGCACACAGGTGGCTGGCGGGTGTCTGTTTCTCCAACTTTAGTTGAACCGAGTGTGGCTACGCCCGGTCCTTGTGAAGGTTAAAACAACACTAACTTGACGAACTATCGTTGTGGTTTTGATGCGTAGGTAAGAACGGTTCTTGCTCAGCCCGTAGCAGCCACGTAAAACTTGCAACAACAAAGTAGAGGACGTCTAACTTGTTTTTGCAGGGCATGTTGTGATGTGATATGGTCAAGGCATGATGCTATATTTTATTGTATGAGATGATCATGTTTTGTAACCGAGTTATCGGCAACTGGCAGGAGCCATATGGTTGTCGCTTTATTGTATGCAATGCAATCGCCCTGTAATTGCTTTACTTTATCACTAAGCGGTAGCGATAGTCGTAGAAGCAATAGTTGGCGAGACGACAACGATGCTACGATGGAGATCAAGGTGTCGCGCCGGTGACGATGGTGATCATGACGGTGCTTCGGAGATGGAGATCACAAGCACAAGATGATGATGGCCATATCATATCACTTATATTGATTGCATGTGATGTTTATCTTTTATGCATCTTATTTTGCTTTGATTGACGGTAGCATTATAAGATGATCTCTCACTAAATTTCAAGATAAAAGTGTTCTCCCTGAGTATGCACCGTTGCCAAAGTTCGTCGTGCCGAGACACCACGTGATGATCGGGTGTGATAAGCTCTACGTTCATCTACAACGGGTGCAAGCCAGTTTTGCACACGCAGAATACTCGGGTTAAACTTGACGAGCCTAGCATATGCAGATATGGCCTCGGAACACTGAGACCGAAAGGTCGAGCGTGAATCATATAGTAGATATGATCAACATAGTGATGTTCACCATTGAAAACTACTCCATCTCACGTGATGATCGGACATGGTTTAGTTGATTTGGATCACGTGATCACTTAGATGATTAGAGGGATGTCTATCTAAGTGGGAGTTCTTAAGTAATATGATTAATTGAACTTAAATTTATCATGAACTTAGTACCTGATAGTATTTTGCTTGTCTATGTTGTTGTAGATAGATGGCCCGTGCTGTTGTTCCGTTGAATTTTAATGCGTTCCTTGAGAAAGCAAAGTTGAAAGATGATGGTAGCAATTACACGGACTGGGTCCGTAACTTGAGGATTATCCTCATTGCTGCACAGAAGAATTACGTCCTGGAAGCACCGCTGGGTGCCAGGCCTGCTGCAGATGCAACTGACGACGTTAAGAACGTCTGGCAGAGCAAAGCTGATGACTACTCGATAGTTCAGTGTGCCATGCTTTACGGCTTAGAACCGGGACTTCAATGACGTTTTGAACGTCATGGAGCATATGAGATGTTCCAGGAGTTGAAGTTAATATTTCAAGCAAATGCCCGGATTGAGAGATATGAAGTCTCCAATAAGTTCTACAGCTGCAAGATGGAGGAGAATAGTTCTGTCAGTGAACATATACTCAAAATGTCTGGGTATAACAATCACTTGATTCAACTGGGAGTTAATCTTCCGGATGATAGTGTCATTGACAGAATTCTTCAATCACTGCCACCAAGCTACAAGAGCTTCGTGATGAACTATAATATGCAAGGGATGGATAAGACAATTCCCGAGCTCTTCGCAATGCTAAAGGCTGCGGAGGTAGAAATCAAGAAGGAGCATCAAGTGTTGATGGTCAACAAGACCACCAGTTTCAAGAAAAAGGGTAAAGGGAAGAAGAAGGGGAACTTCAAGAAGAACGGCAAACAAGTTGCTGCTCAAGAGAAGAAACCCAAGTCTGGACCTAAGCCTAAGACTGAGTGCTTCTACTGCAAGCAGACTGGTCACTGGAAGCGGAACTGCCCCAAGTATTTGGCGGATAAGAAGGATGGCAAGGTGAACAAAGGTATATGTGATATACATGTTATTGATGTGTACCTTACTAGAGCTCGCAGTAGCACCTGGGTATTTGATACTGGTTCTTTTGCTAATATTTGCAACTCGAAACAGGGACTACGGATTAAGCGAAGACTGGCTAAGGACGAGGTGACAATGCGCGTGGGAAATGGTTCCAAAGTCGATGTGATCGCCGTCGGCACGCTACCTCTACATCTACCTTCGGGATTAGTTTTAGACCTGAATAATTGTTATTTGGTGCCAGCGTTAAGCATGAACATTATATCTGGATCTTGTTTGATGCGAGACGGTTATTCATTTAAATCTGAGAATAATGGTTGTTCTATTTATATGAGTAATATCTTTTATGGCCATGCACCCTTGAAGAGTGGTCTATTTTTGTTGAATCTCGATAGTAGTGATACACATATTCATAATGTTGAAGCCAAAAGATGCAGAGTTGATAATGATAGTGCAACTTATTTGTGGCACTGCCGTTTGGGTCATATTGGTGTAAAGCCCATGAAGAACCTCCATACTGATGGACTTTTGGAATCACTTGATTATGAATCACTTGGTACTTGCGAACCATGCCTTATGGGCAAGATGACTAAAACGCCGTTCTCCGGAACAATGGAGCGAGCAACAGATTTGTTGGAGATCATACATACTGATGTATGTGGTCCGATGAATATTGAGGCTCGCGGCGGGTATCGTTATTTTCTCACCTTCACAGATGATTTGAGCAGATATGGGTATATCTACTTAATGAAACATAAGTCTGAAACATTTGAAAAGTTCAAAGAATTTCAGAGTGAAGTGGAAAATCATCGTAACAAGAAAATAAAGTTTCTACGATCTGATCGTGGAGGAGAATATTTGAGTTACGAGTTTGGTCTACATTTGAAACAATGCGGAATAGTTTCGCAACTCACGCCACCCGGAACACCACAGCGTAATGGTGTGTCCGAACGTCGTAATCGTACTTTACTAGATATGGTGCGATCTATGATGTCTCTTACTGATTTACCGCTATCGTTTTGGGGTTATGCTTTAGAGACGGCTGCATTCACGTTAAATAGGGCACCATCGAAATCCGTTGAGACGACGCCTTATGAACTGTGGTTTGGCAAGAAACCAAAGTTGTCGTTTCTTAAAGTTTGGGGCTGCGATGCTTATGTGAAAAAGCTTCAACCTGATAAGCTCGAACCCAAATCGGAGAAATGTGTCTTCATAGGATACCCAAAGGAAACTGTTGGGTACACCTTCTATCACAGATCCGAAGGCAAGACATTCGTTGCTAAGAATGGATCCTTTCTAGAGAAGGAGTTTCTCTCGAAAGAAGTGAGTGGGAGGAAAGTAGAACTTGATGAGGTAACTGTACCTGCTCCCTTATTGGAAAGTAGTTCATCACAGAAATCTGTTTCTGTGACTCCTACACCAATTAGTGAGGAAGCTAATGATGATGATCATATAACTTCAGATCAAGTTACTACCGAACCTCGTAGGTCAACCAGAGTAAGATCCGCACCAGAGTGGTACGGTAATCCTATTCTGGAGGTCATGTTACTTGACCAAGGCGAACCTACGAACTATGAAGAAGCGATGGTGAGCCCAGATTCCGCAAAATGGCTTGAGGCCATGAAATCTGAGATGGGATCCATGTATGAGAACAAAGTGTGGACTTTGGTTGACTTGCCCAATGATCGGCAAGCCATAGAGAATAAATGGATCTTCAAGAAGAAGACTGACGCTGACGGTAATGTTACTGTCTACAAAGCTCGACTTGTTGCAAAAGGTTTTCGACAAGTTCAAGGAGTTGACTACGATGAGACTTCTCACCCGTAGCGATGCTTAAGTCTGTCCGAATCATGTTAGCAATTGCCGCATTTTATGATTATGAAATTTGGCAAATGGATGTCAAAACTGCATTCCTGAATGGATTTCTGGAAGAAGAGTTGTATATGATGCAACCGGAAGGTTTTGTCGATCCAAAGGGAGCTAACAAAGTGTGCAAGCTCCAGCGATCCATTTATGGACTGGTGCAAGCCTCTCGGAGTTGGAATAAACGTTTTGATAGTGTGATCAAAGCATATGGTTTTATACAGACTTTTGGAGAAGCCTGTATTTACAAGAAAGTGAGTGGGAGCTCTGTAGCATTTCTAATATTATATGTGGATGACATATTACTGATTGGAAATGATATAGAATTTCTGGATAGCATAAAAGGATACTTGAATAAGAGTTTTTCAATGAAAGACCTCGGTGAAGCTGCTTACATATTGGGCATCAAGATCTATAGAGATAGATCAAGACGCTTGATAGGACTTTCACAAAGCACATACCTTGACAAAGTTTTGAAAAAGTTCAAAATGGATCAAGCAAAGAAAGGGTTCTTGCCTGTGTTACAAGGTGTGAAGTTGAGTCAGACTCAATGCCCGACCACTGCAGAAGATAGAGAGAAAATGAAAGATGTTCCCTATGCTTCAGCCATAGGCTCTATCATGTATGCAATGCTGTGTACCAGACCTGATGTGTGCCTTGCTATTAGCTTAGCAGGGAGGTACCAAAGTAATCCAGGAGTGGATCACTGGACAGCGGTCAAGAACATCCTGAAATACCTGAAAAGGACTAAGGATATGTTTCTCGTTTATGGAGGTGACAAAGAGCTAGTCGTAAATGGTTACGTCGATGCAAGCTTTGACACTGATCCGGACGATTCTAAATCGCAAACCGGATACGTGTTTACATTGAACGGTGGAGCTGTCAGTTGGTGCAGTTCTAAACAAAGCGTCGTGGCGGGATCTACGTGTGAAGCGGAGTACATAGCTGCTTCGGAAGCAGCAAATGAAGGAGTCTGGATGAAGGAGTTCATATCCGATCTAGGTGTCATACCTAGTGCATCGGGTCCAATGAAAATCTTTTGTGACAATACTGGTGCAATTGCCTTGGCAAAGGAATCCAGATTTCACAAGAGAACCAAGCACATCAAGAGACGCTTCAATTCCATCCGGGACCAAGTCCAGGTGGGAGACATAGAGATTTGCAAGATACATACGGATCTGAATGTTGCAGACCCGTTGACTAAGCCTCTTCCACGAGCAAAACATGATCAGCACCAAAACTCCATGGGTGTTAGAATCATTACTGTGTAATCTAGATTATTGACTCTAGTGCAAGTGGGAGACTGAAGGAAATATGCCCTAGAGGCAATAATAAAGTTATTATTTATTTCCTCATATCATGATAAATGTTTATTATTCATGCTAGAATTGTATTAACCGGAAACATAATACATGTGTGAATACATAGACAAACATAGTGTCACTAGTATGCCTCTACTTGACTAGCTCGTTAATCGAAGATGGTTGAGTTTCCTAGCCATGGACATGAGTTGTCATTTGATTAACGGGATCACATCATTAGGAGAATGATGTGATTGACTTGACCCATTCCGTTAGCTTAGCACTTGATCGTTTAGTATGTTGCTATTGCTTTCTTCATGACTTATACATGTTCCTACGACTATGAGATTATGCAACTCCCGTTTACCAGAGGAACACTTTGTGTGCTACCAAATGTCACAACGTAACTGGGTGATTATAAAGGTGCTCTACAGGTATCTCCGAAGGTACTTGTTGAGTTGGCGTATATCGAGATTAGGATTTGTCACTCCGATTATCAGAGAGGTATCTCTGGGCCCACTCGGTAATACACATCACTATAAGACTTGCAAGCATTGTAACTAATGAGTTAGTTGCGGGATGATGTATTACGGAACGAGTAAAGAGACTTGCCAGTAACGAGATTGAACTAGGTATTGAGATACCGACGATCGAATCTCGGGCAAGTAACATACCGATGACAAAGGGAACAACGTATGTTGTTATGCGGTTTGACCGATAAAGATCTTCGTAGAATATGTGGGAGCCAATATGAGCATCCAGGTTCCGCTATTGGTTATTGACTAGAGACGTGTCTCGGTCATGTCTACATAGTTCTTGAACCCGTAGGGTCCGCACGCTTAAAGTTTGGTGACAATCGGTATTATGAGTTTTTGTGTTTTGATGTACCGAAGGTAGTTCGGAGTCTTGGATATGATCACGGACATGACGAGGAGCCTCGAAATGGTCGAGACGTAAAGATCAATATATTGTATGACTATGTTCGGACACCGGAAGTGTTTCGGGAGGTTTCAGACATTTACCGGAGTACCGGAACCCCCCGGGGAGTATATTGGGCCTAATGGGACTTAGTGGGAGAAGAGGAGGGGCGGCCAGGGCAGCCGCGCCCCCCTCCCCCTTTAGTACGAATTGGACAAGGAGGGGGGGTGGCGCCCCCTTTTTCCTTCTCCTCCTCTCTCCCTTCCTGCCCTTCTCCTACTCCAACAAGGAAAGGAGGAGTCCTACTCCCGATGGGAGTAGGACTCCCCCCTTGGCGCGCCCTCCTTGGCCGGCCGCCTCTCCCCCCTTGCTCCTTTTTATACGGGGGCAGGGGGGCACCTCTAGACACACAAGTTGATCTGTTGATCTCTCCCAGCCGTGTGCGGTGCCCCCCTCCACCATATTCCACCTCGGTCATATCGTAGCGGTGCTTAGGCGAAGCCCTGCGTCGGTAGCAACATCATCACCGTCAGCATGCCGTAGTGCTGACGGAACTCTCCCGTGAAGCTCTGCTGGATCGGAGTTCGCGGGATGTCATCGAGCTGAATGTGTGCTGAACTCAGAGGTGCCGTACAATCGGTACTTGGATCGGTCGGATCGTGAAGATGTACGACTAGATCAACCGCGTTGTGCTAACGCTTCCGCTTTCGGTCTACGAGGGTACGTGGACAACACTCTCCCCTCTCGTTGCTATGCATCACCATGATCTTGCGTGTGCGTAGGAAAATTTTGAAATTACTATGTTCCCCAACACTTAGTCCTCGCCCGATCACTCAGGTAAGTCTTCATGGTAGACTTCCAAACCTTCACAGACTCCGTTCACCGGCGATCCACAATGACTCTTGGATCCTCAGAACGCGATGCCTAACCGACTGGAAGATCACAGTCTTCAAGTGTAATTAGTCTTCAGATCATGCAGATAGAAAAACTTCAGTGATGCCAAATACTCTTTGGGCTCTGGGTGTTTTGGGTTTTTTTTCTCGCAAGGATTCTCTCTCAAAAGCTTCGGAGGTGGGTTGCTCTCAAATGACAAAAGTTGTATACTAACTCAGAGCAGTCACTAATTTATGGTGGAAGGGGGTGGCTATTTATAGCCAGGGGGCAAACCGGCATGATTTGTCCAAAATGACCCTTGGTCATTGGGGAACCGACACGTGTCCAACGGTCAGATTTCAAACACACGCAACGGCTTGACTTGGGCTACAAGCAAAGCCGACTTATCCACTCGGGATAAGATTTTCTCTCATTGGCTTCACACGAAGAAATAGGATTTGGGTTGAGCATCACGTTAGTTTTCTGACTTTGTTCACTTGGAACCCCACTTGACAGTTCGGTGGTTCCTATGACTAAAGAAAGAAGAATATGAAACTTGAAAGAAACTATGTCTTCGCACTTCATTGTCTTCAAGCGAATGTCTTCACACGTCAATCTTCGACGTGAATGTCTTTGCAAACCACCAATGTCTTCAATGTCCATACATTTTAGGGGTCATCTTCGATGGGTAAACCGAATCAATAGGGACTTCTACATGTGTTCTCCTGTGAATCTCACAAACACATTAGTCCCTCAAACATGTTTGTCGTCAATACTCCAAAACCAACTAGGGGTGGCACTAGATGCACTTACAATCTCCCCCTTTTTGGTGATTGATGACAAACTAGTTGAAGTTTTCAACAGGGATAAAAATACGTGAAAGTTAAGGAGCGTGGTCATTGGCTTCATGGAGTTGAAGGGCTCCCCTTGAAGATGTGCATATAAGTAGTTTGCTTTTAAATGCAAACACACATTTTGCTTTGTGGAGATCTCCCTCTTTCCATGAAGTCAAATCATAGTGCATACATATATGTATTGAAGATAATGACATGCACAACGATAAATGGGGTCTGCAGAATGACTTCATGCGCACAAGATAGGAATTCAACCGCGCATAACAAAACAACAGCAAATCTAGCAAACGTCCCATCTGGACTTAAGTGTTACGACTCAAAAAACAAATGTTCACGAACGAGAGTTGCAAACTTAAGAAAAATATAGCACCCGACCCAATAAACCCGCGACTATCAACCCACATGCTTCTCTCCCTTTTGTCATCGAATGACCAAAAAGGAATGAAGACATAGGGTGTCTAAGCGTTCCCGGAAGGCGATGGTGAAGATGTTGTTGTAGCCAGGTCAACATTGGAGTTGGGTAGTGCAGTAGGGCCTGATGCAGCATCTTGGTGTAGTGAAGCTATTGCTAGTGAAGTGGCGTCGTCCTCCCCAGCAATAATGCGTGCAACAACTATTGGGGCGGATGATGAGTAGTCTGAATCTTCAATAGACGGTGTAGAATGCCACTTAGCTGATTTTGGGGTCTTGGAGTCAAACCGGAAGCGCTATGTGAAGCCATCTGCAATGAGATCATCTTAAGAACATATGTGAGGCTCTTCAAAACACGTCGGCATGCTTCATGAGCAACAAAGGAGTTCTTGGTGGAGAGGTTGCGGATGCGATTGACATCAACAAGAAGACTTTGCATCTAGCGTTTCATCCACTCGTGATGCTTATCATGCTTTTGATGAAGGGAAACAAGGAGTTCCCTATCACTCAATGTACGAGCATGCTTCTGAGGCCTCTGTGGTACTGTGTTAATGGTCGTATCAGTGTTAGCACGATGAGGCAGATGGAGTTGACCTACAAGTGGACTAGGAGCAATAGTATTTGGAACATGAGTGGCTTCAAGAGGAGCAGAGAAGTTTTTATAAGCGACATTGTCTTCACGGAGTGGTTCTTTGGCTGGCTGAGGATAAATGGTTTCATGTGACATATCAACATTAGGCAAGAAGACAACATGATTGCGAGCTGAAGCTTGATAGTTGATGGTGGAGCGAAGCTTAATCAGCCGCATTATCCATGGAGCATAAAACTTCTAACCAAATAGATCAATGCCTGAAGCCTCCAGCTGTCTAATGAAGAAATCATGCGTGTTGAAGCGTATGCCATTGAGTATGTAGAAGACGTCTTCATGGTGCCTTCAAGCTTTGCAGAAGATGAGTGCCCTTTGATTGGCCATAGAGTATGCCTCACAATGTGATAGATGGTGCGGGGCAAGTACTCGAGGTCAGTTACAAAGAAATGAGTGGGGTACTCAGCATCAGCAGGCAATGGCTTCATCAATGGAGAGCATCTGGCTCATGTTGGGCTCTAGCTTTTGAAAGATACTTTCTAACTCCTTTTCATAGGCTTGACAACCTGGCTCATAGAGATCACCAGGAGTGGGCAGGGATGTGAGCTCAAGGATATCTTGAGCTTTGGCTTCATGACGGATATCGCCTGCGACCAGCCATGGCATCACAACATAGGCGCTTGTGAGGAAAAATCTTGTCCTGATTGTAGAGGATGCACATGTAGTAGTTTCACTGCAGATGGCTCCAGAATTTGTCCGAAGACATCCGTGGCTTCTTGTAAGGATTCTTGGATCTATCAAAGAAGGTGTTGTGCTGCCTGAAGTTTAGCACGTTGAAAGAGCTCTCAGTTGTGGCAGCACTGGAAAGCCTTGACATTCTTGGCATTGCTTCTGTGTCTGGGGCCTATGATCGACATGGTACTCATACTGAGGTACATGCACTTTTGGCGGTGTAAGAATGAGCCATCTGAGACTGACCAGATCTCCTTCATGATTGAAAGCCCTCGCCATGGTATGCGGGATACGTGCAGTCAGAGGTGGATGGTTGGCTGTCTTCAATGGTGGTATTATCTTCAAGGTGCAGATTGGCTTCAACCATGATGATATCACTGGCTTGAGTCGTAGTGGCAGCAGCAGCAGTGGCTTCAGCAGCTGGAGGTTCAGACACATTGACTTCAGGTGGGACATTATCTGTAGCAGGAATCACAACATGTTCTTCAGCAGTTTCATTGGCTGATGCAACCGAAATATCTTCAACCTGTTTGGCCTTAGATTCTTCAGCAGTATGTGAAGAGGCGGCTTCAGGAAACACTTCACGTGCCAGAGAGCTGGTGTTTTGCACACCCTCTTAAGGGATACTAGACATGGAGACAGAGGGCCTTGGGCCTTTGCGAAGCCTGCGGAATGCGGGCGACGCTTGAGGAGACGACGTTGTCTTCTCCATGTCTTCTGGTGTTGCTTGGGGGGGGGGGGTTCAAGCACTGGTGTAGTAACTTGAGTTGGTGGTGTGCACGGAATCACTTCATGTACGGGGGAGTTGGGGTGTTGCTCTTCCCAGAATTCATCTTGGACAATCGGCGTCATAGGACCACCAATGCTGATAGTTTCACTGTTCGATTGAACAGGCGATGATACCGACTTCTGGGTGAGCTAAGGAAGGACTACATCATCTTCTCATTGAACATTGTCTTCTTGACCAATGTCTTCAGCTGCGATGGTGTCAACAGCTGGAATCTCTTCAGTGACATGAGCCTCTGTGGGAGCAGGTTCATGCACAACCATACGTCTTTCTTGGTGGGAGGAGGCAGGGAAAGCAACTGAGATGGGCTCCACAAGCAGTGGCTCCTGAGGAGCAGATGAAGAGGTTGGTGCTTGTGCCCTTCGCGAAGCCTTTGACGACTTCGTCTTCTGCCGCTTCTGTGAAGAAGGGACATCAGAAGCTTCTTGGTGTTTATTCTTCTTGGCTTCGGCTTCAGCTTGCTTTGTCTTCTTCCTTTCGGAAGCAACAGATGGAGCGGATGGCTTCGAAGCAGCAAAACTGGGAGGGAAGATAATCTTCGGCACTTCTTGTCGTCAAGCCTCAGCTTCGGGTACGACGGGCTTCTTCTTCTTCTTCTTCTTGACAAGCTTGGGGCCGATGCCAGGGCGGCCAATGTTGGAAATATGCCCTAGAGGCAATAATAAAATGGTTATTATTGTATTTCCTTGTTCATGATAATTGTCTGTTGTTCATGCTATAATTGTATTAACTGGAAACCGTAATACATGTGTGAATACATAGACCACAACATGTCCCTAGTAAGCCTCTAGTTGACTAGCTCGTTGATCAATAGATGGTTATGGTTTCCTGACCATGGACATTGGATGTCATTGATAACGGGATCACATCATTAGGAGAATGATGTGATGGACAAGACCCAATCCTAAGCATAGCACAAGATCGTGTAGTTCGTTTGCTAGAGCTTTTCTAATGTCAAGTATCATTTCCTTAGACCATGAGATTGTGCAACTCCCGGATACCGTAGGAATGCTTTGGGTGTACCAAACGTCACAACGTAACTGGGTGGCTATAAAGGTGCACTACAGGTATCTCCGAAAGTGTCTGTTGGGTTGGCACGAATCGAGACTGGGATTTGTCACTCCGTATGACGGAGAGGCATCTCTGGGCCCACTCGGTAATGCGTCATCATAATGAGCTCAATGTGACTAAGGAGTAGCCACGGGATCATGCGTTACGGTACGAGTAAAGTGACTTGCCGGTAACGAGATTGAACAAGGTATTGGGATACCGACGATCGAATCTCGGGCAAGTAACGTACCGATTGACAAAGGGAATTGTATATGGGATTGATTGAATCCTCGACATCGTGGTTCATCCGATGAGATCATTGTGGAACATGTGGGAGCCAACATGGTATCCAGATCCCGCTGTTGGTTATTGACCGGAGAGACGTCTCGGTCATGTCTGCATGTCTCCCGAACCCGTAGGGTCTACACACTTAAGGTTCGGTGACGCTAGAGTTGTAGAGATATTAGTATGCGGTTAACCGAAAGTTGTTCGGAGTCCCGGACGTCACGAGGAGTTCCGGAATGGTCCGGAGGTAAAGATTTATATATGGGAAGTCCTATTTTGGCCACCGGAAAATGTTCGGGATTTTTCGGTATTGTACCGGGAAGGTTCTAGAAGGTTCCGAAGTGGGGCCCACCTGCATGGGGGGACCCACATGAACGTGGGTAGTGGAGGCAAGGCCCCACACCCCTGGTCAAGGCGCACCAAGATCCCACCTTAGAAGGAATAAGATCATATCCCGAAGGGATAAGATCAAGATCCCTAAAAAGGGGGGATAACAATCGGTGGGGAAGGGAAATGATGGGATTTATTTCCCCCCACCTTTGCCAACGCCCCAATGGACTTGGAGGGCAAGAAACCAGCCCCCTCCACCCCTATATATAGTGGGGAGGCGCATGGCAGCAGCACCCCAAGCCCTGGCGCCTCCCTCCCTCCCGTGACACCTCTTCCTCCGCGCTTGCGCTTGGCGAAGCCCTGTCGGGATCCCGCTACTTCCACCACCACGCCGTCGTGCTGCTGGATCTCCATCAACTTCTCCTCCCCCCTTGCTGGATCAAGAAGGAGGAGATGTCCCCGCTCCGTACATGTGTTGAACGCGGAGGTGCCGTCCGTTCGGCGCTAGGATCATCGGTGATTTGGATCACAACGAGTACGACTCCATCAACCCCGTTCTATTGAACGCTTCCGCGCGCGATCTACAAGGGTATGTAGATGCACTCCCCTCTCTCTCGTTGCTAGATGACTCCATAGATTGATCTTGGTGATACGTAGAAAATTTTAAATTTCTGCTATGTTCCCCAACAGTGGCATCATGAGCCAGGTTTATGCGTATATTCTATGCACGAGTAGAACACAAAGTAGTTGTGGGCGATGATTTGTTCAATTTGCTTACCGTTACTAGTCTTATCTTGATTCGGCGGCATTGTGGGTTGAAGCGGCCCAGACCGACCTTACACGTACTCTTACGTGAGACAGGTTCCACCGACTGACATGCACTTGATGCATAAGGTGGCTAGCGGGTGTCTGTCTCTCCCACTTTAGTTGGATCGGATTCGATGAAAAGGGTCCTTATGAAGGGTAAATAGCAATTGGCATATCACCGTTGTGGCTTTTGCGTAGGTAAGAAACGTTCTTGCTAGAAACCCATAGCAGCCACGTAAAACATGCAACAACAATTAGAGGACGTCTAACTTGTTTTTGCAGGGTATGCTATGTGATGTGATATGGCCAAAAGGATGTGATGAATGATATATGCGATGTATGAGATTGATCATGTTCTTGTAATAGGAATCATGACTTGCATGTCGATGAGTATGACAACCGGCAGGAGCCATAGGAGTTGTCTTAATTTATTGTATGACCTGCGTGTCAATGAAAAACGCCATGTAATTACTTTACTTTATTGCTAACCGTTAGCCATAGTAGTAGAAGTAATAGTTGGCGAGACAACTTCATGAAGACACGATGATGGAGATCATGGTGTCATGCCGGTGACGAAGGTGATCATGCCGCGCCTCGAAGATGGAGATCAAAAGGCGCAAGATGATATTGGCCATATCATGTCACTTTATGATTTGCATGTGATGTTTGTCATGTTTACATCTTATTTGCTTAGAATGACGGTAGCATAAATAAGATGATCCCTCACTAAAATTTCAAGAGATGTGTTCCCCCTAACTGTGCACCGTTGCGAAGGTTCGTTGTTTCGAAGCACCACATGATGATCGGGTGTGATAGATTCTAACGTTCGCATACAACGGGTGTTGACGAGCCTAGCATGTACAGACATGGCCTTGGAACACAAGCAAAACACTTAGGTTGACTTGACGAGCCTAGCATGTCCAGACATGGCCTCGGAACACAAGAGACCGAAAGGTCGAACATGAGTCGTATAGTAGATACGATCAACATGGAGATGTTCACCGATGATGACTAGTCCATCTCACGTGATGATCGGACACGGCCTAGTCGATTCGGATCATGTATCACTTAGATGACTAGAGGGATGTCTATCTAAGTGGGAGTTCATTAAATAATCAGATGAACTTAATTATCATGAACATAGTCAAAAGGTCTTTGCAAATAATGTCGTAGCTTACGCTTTAGTTCTACTAAGATATGTTCCTAGAGAAAATTTAGTTGAAAGTTGATAGTAGCAATTATGCGGACTGGGTCCGTAAACTGAGGATTGTCCTCATTGCTGCACAGAAGGCTTATGTCCTTAATGCACCGCTTGGTGTGCTGAACCTCGAGCGTCGTCTGTAGATGTTACGAAACATCTGACATACACGTTTTGATGACTACGTGATAGTTCAGTGTGTGATGCTAACGGTTTAAAATTGTGGCACCAAAGACAGTTTTGAAACGTCGCAGAACATATGAGATGTTCCAAAGACTGAAATTGGGATTTCAGACTAATGCCCACGTCAAGAGGTATGAGACCTCTGACAAGTTTCTTAAGCCTGCAAACTAAGGGAGAAAAGCTCAATCGTTGAGCATGTGCTCAGATTGTCTGAGTACTACAATCACTTGAATCGAGTGGGAGTTAATCTTCCAGATGAGATAGTGATGGTTCTCCATAGTCACTGCCACCAAGCTATTAGAGCTTCGTGATGAACTATAACATATCAGGGATAGACATGATGATCCTTGAGCAACTCGCGATGTTTGACACCGCGAAAGTAGAAATCAAGGAGCATCAATTGTTGATGGTTAGTAAAACCACTAGTTTCTAGAAGGGCAAGGGCAAGAAGGGATACTTCATGAAACGGCAAATCAGTTGCTACTCTAGTGAAGAAACCCAAGGTTGAACCCAAAACCGAGACTAAGTGCTTCTGAAATGAGGGGAACGGTCACTGAAGCAGAACTGCCCTAGATAGTTCGTAGATGAGAAGGCTGGCAAGTTCGACAGAAGTATATTGGATATACATTATATTAATGTGTACTTTACTAGTACTCCTAGTAGCACCAGGGTATTAGATACCGGTTCGGTTGCTAAGTGTTAGTAACTCGAAATAAAAGCTGCGGAATAAACGGAGACTAGCTAAAGGTGAGATGACGATATGTGTTGGAAGTGTTTCCAAGGTTGATGTGATCAAGCATCGCATGCTCCCTGTACCATCGAGATTGGGGTTAAACCTGAATAATTATTATTTGGTGTTTGCGTTGAGCATAGATATGATTGGATTATGTTCATCGCAATACGGTTATTCATTAAAGGAGAATAATGGTTACTCTGTCTATTTGAATAATACCTTCAATGGTCTTGCACCTAAAATGAATGGTTTATTGAATCTCGATCGTAGTGATACACATGTTCATGCCAAAAGATATAAGATAGTAATGATAGTACCACATACTTGTGGCACTGCCACTTGAGTCATATTGGTATAAAACGCATGAAGAAGCTCCATGTTGATGGATCTTTGGACTCACTCGTTTTTGAAAAGATTGAGACATGCGAACCATGTCTATTAGTATATATGCATGAAGAAAGTCCATACAGATGGATCATTTGGACTCACTTGATTTTGAATCACTTGAGACATGCAAATCATACCACATGGGCAAGATGACTGAAAGGCCTCGTTTTCAGTAAGATAGAACAAGAGAGCAACTTGTTGGAAGTAATACATTTGATGTGTGCAGTCCAATGAGTGCTGAGGCACGCAGTGGATATCGTTATGTTCTTACTTCACAGATGATTTGAGTAGATGCTGAGAATATTTACTTGATGAAACACAAGTCTGAATTATTGAAAGGTTCAAGTAATTTCAGAGTGAAGTTGAAGATCGTCGTGACAAGAGGATAAAATGTCTGTGATATGATCATAGAGATGAATATCTGAGTTACGAGTTTGGCACACAATTAAGAAATTGTGGAAAAAATTTCACGACTAATACCGCCTGGAACACCATATTGTGATGGTGTGTCCGAACATCATAACTGCACCCTATTGGATATGGTGCATACCATGATGTCTCTTATCGAATTACAACTATCGTTTATGGGTTAGGCATTAGAGACAACCGCATTCACTTTAAATAGGGCACCGCGCAATTCCGTTGAGACGACACCGTATGAACTATGGTTTAGAGAAACCTAAGCTGTCGTTTCTTAAAAGCTTGGGGCTGCGACGCTTATGTGAAAAAGTTTCAGGCTGATAAGCTCGAACCCAAAGCAGATAAATGCATCTTCATAGAATACCCAAAACAGTTGGGTATACCTCCTATTTCAGATCTGGAAGCAAAAGTGATTGTTTGTAGAAACGGGTCCTTTCTCGAGGAAAAGTTTCTCTCGAAAGAATTGAGTGGGAGGATGGTGGAGACTTGATGAGGTCATTGAACCGTCACTTCAACTAATGTGTAGCAGGGCACAGGAAGTTGTTCCCGAGGCACCTACACCAATTGAAGTGGAAGCTTATGATAGTGATCATGAAACTTCAGATCAAGTCACTACCAAACATCATAGGACGACAAGGATGCGTACTACTTCAGAGTGGTACGTAATCCTGTCTTGGAAGTCATGTTGCTAGACAACAATGAACCTACGAGCTATGGAGAAGCGATGGTGGGCCCGGATTCCGACGAATGGCTTGAGGCCATAAAATCCGAGAGGATCCATGTATGAAAACAAAGTATAAACTTTGAAAGAACTACTTGATGGTCGAAAGGCTGTTGGGTACAGATGGATTTTAAAGGGAAGACAGACAATGATGGTAAGTGTCACCATTAAGAAAGCTCGACTTGTCGTTAAGATGTTTTCCGGCAAGTTCAAGGAGTTGACTGCGATGAGACTTTCGCACTCGTAGCGATGCTAAGATTCTGTTAGAATTATATTAGCAGTTACTGCATTATTTATGAAATCTTGCAGATAGGATGTCAAAACATTGTTTCCTCGACGATTTTCTTGAGGAAAGGTTGTATGTGATACAACCAGAAGGTTTTGTCAATCCTAAAAGATGCTAACAAGTATGCAAAGCTCCAGCAATCCTTCTAAGGATTGGAGTAAGCATCTCAGAGTTGGAATGAACGCTTTGATGAGATGATCAAAGATTTTGGGTTTATACAAAGTTCATGAGATACTTGTATTTCCAAAGAAGTGAGTGGGAGCACTATAGAATTTTTGATGAGTATATGTTGTTAACATATTGTTGATCAGAAATGATGTAGAATTTCTGGAAAGCATCCAGGGTTATTTGAAAAGTGTTTTTAATGGAAAACTTGGATTAAGCTACTTGAACATTGAGCATCAAGATCTATAAGGATAGATCAAAAACGCTTAATAGTACTTTCAAATGAATACATACCGTGACAAGATTTTGAAGGAGTTCAAAATAGATCAGCAAAGAAGGAGTTCTTGGCTGTGTTACAAGGTGTGAGTATTGAGTAAGACTCAAGACCTGACCACGGCAGAAGAAAGAGAAAGGACGAAGGTCGTCCCCTATGCTTTAGACGTAGGCTCTACAATATGCTATGCTGTGTACCGCACCTGAAGTGTGCCTTGCCATGAGTTAGTCAAGGGGTACACTAGTGATCCAAGAAGGGATCACATGACAGCGGTCGAACTTATCCTTTAAATATCTAGTGGACTAAGGAATTTTCTCGATTATGGAGGTGGAAAGGGGGTTCGTCGTAAAGGGTTACGTCGATGCAAACTTTGACACTAATCCGGATGACTCTGAGTAGTGAACCGGATTCGTATAGTAGAGCAGTTATTTGGAATAGCTCCAAGTAGCGCGTGGTAGCTGCATCTACAAGATGACATAGAGATTTGTAAAGCACACACGGATCTGAATGTTGCAGACCCATTGACTAAAACCTCTCTCGTAAGCATAACATGGTCAAACCCTAGAACTCATTGAGTGTTAATCACATGGTGATGTGACCTAGATTATTGACTCTAGTAAACTCTTGGGTATTAGTCACACGGCGATGTGAACTTTGAGTGTTAATCACATGGTGATGTGAACTAGATTATTGACTCTAGTGCAAGTGGGAGACTGTTGGAAATATGCCCTAGAGGCAATAATAAAATGGTTATTATTGTATTTCCTTGTTCATGATAATTGTCTGTTGTTCATGCTATAATTGTATTAACTGGAAACCGTAATACATGTGTGAATACATAGACCACAACATGTCCCTAGTAAGCCTCTAGTTGACTAGCTCGTTGATCAATAGATGGTTATGGTTTCTTGACCATGGACATTGGATGTCATTGATAACGGGATCACATCATTAGGAGAATGATGTGATGGACAAGACCCAATCCTAAGCATAGCACAAGATCGTGTAGTTCGTTTGCTAGAGCTTTTCTAATGTCAAGTATCATTTCCTTAGACCATGAGATTGTGCAACTCCCGGATACCGTAGGAATGCTTTGGGTGTCCCGAACGTCACAACGTAACTGGGTGGCTATAAAGGTGCACTACAGGTATCTCCGAAAGTGTCTGTTGGGTTGGCACGAATCGAGACTGGGATTTGTCACTCCGTATGACGGAGAGGTATCTCTGGGCCCACTCGGTAATGCATCATCATAATGAGCTCAATGTGACTAAGGAGTTAGCCACGGGATCATGCGTTACGGTACGAGTAAAGTGACTTGCCGGTAACGAGATTGAACAAGGTATTGGGATACCGACGATCGAATCTCGGGCAAGTAACGTACCGATTGACAAAGGGAATTGTATACGGGATTGATTGAATCCTCGACATCGTGGTTCATCCGATGAGATCATCGTGGAACATGTGGGAGCCAACATGGGTATCCAGATCCCGCTGTTGGTTATTGACCGGAGAGTCGTCTCGGTCATGTCTGCATGTCTCCCGAACCCGTAGGGTCTACACACTTAAGGTTCGGTGACGCTAGAGTTGTAGAGATATTAGTATGCGTGTAACACCCCGAGAATTATGCTACAGTAACTCTATGTGATTAAGCTAATCATGTTGCTAAACAGGGCTTGATCATATTGGAATCACATTTCTTTTCAAACTCCTAATTCAAACTTCAATTAAATTTAAAGTGGAAAATAAAAGTTTTCAAAAATTTAAACAAAAATGTTCGGTGGGTGCCAAATAATACACTGGTAATTATTGTGGAGAAAACTCCTTTTTAAAAAATGCCTAAGTATTTTAAAATGGATTAAAAGGTGAAAGAAAATAAATAAAAGAAAATGCAAAACAAAACAAAAGGAAAAGAAAAGAAGAAAGGAGGAAACCCCCTCCCCCCACTGGACCCTGGCCCAACAGCCCCCTCTGCTGGACCGCGGCCCAGCTGGCCATTGGGCCAACCAGGCCGGCCCAGGTCGGCCCCCACCCCTCTCACCTTATCCCCTCACCCCCCCACCCCCACCGACACCTCCACCCCCACTCCCCCCGAAATATCTCCCCTGCCTCCCCCGATCGGGATCGAGG